>NC_089236.1:50869145-51003315 GCF_963924675.1 Phocoena phocoena | reverse complement strand
TTGACATGTGGTTCTCAAATAGAGCTTTCAAATAAATGCAAGTTGTTACCATTTTCACATCACACTGGACTGTCGGTATAAATATACAACTTTTTAAGAAATGCTTCTAAGTCATTATGGTTCTGAGGTGAGGGAAGCACTTCACCTCTCTGAGCTCACTTTATTCATCTGAAAACATACTTTACAGGGTTAACAATGAGAGTTCATGGCATGATATCTAGATGTTCAATAAATGTTACTTGAATCTAAAATGGAAACAGCTAACCTCAACTTTCTTCCTGCCATTGTCCACCCCCAAACCATAAAATACACAGAGCAGGAACCAGAAAAGGAACTCAAGTCAGTCCACTCAACAGTTTGGTTAGAAGTTTGGTTGAGACACAAGATCACGACTCTGGATTTACAGGTGGATAAACAGCCCTCAGTAAGCCTGGCCCCACTAACATGACAAGGAGTCGTGGCTATATTTAGAAAAATACCTGCCTTTTCTTTTGACATTTAGGAAAGAGAATTTGCTGATTTTTAGGGTTTCCAAACTGTGTTCTATGAAACAATAAGATTTTGGAGGGTTCCCAGGGCTCTGGAAGGGAGGGATAGTAATATAGGGCAAAGAGGTGGGCTTCTGTGTCCCCCATCTGTGGTTCAACCTGAACAGCTGCATTTTATAAGATTTTATTTGGAAGGCAAAGTTTTTGCTTTAAGACAACTTAAAAATATGACCAGGCTAGACCATGGCCCTCATAAGGCCTGGTGGCAGGTCCCATCGTGATGAGTCGGGCCTTCTGACGTGTTCTAGAAGTGGCACTTCGAATGCCAATGATTGGTCTAATCAGTGAGGACTGAAGAGGCAAAGGGAAGAGCTTGAGGAGAAGCCTCCCGGAGAAATCAATCAAGCAGCTGACATGCACTGTGTTACTTTGTGCCGACCAATGACTAGCGCCCAGAATTAATTCCGCTGATGCTCGTAACAACTGTGACTTTTGGTGCCAAAGATCTGCGCCCTTAACCTCTGTGCTGTATTGCTTAACCATACAAATAGATCGTGTGAATAACCGAAACTATAAAGAAAGCCCATCAGCTCTAGTGTTGCCAGGAGTGTCTCATTGGTAAATGAGGGATCATAGGCCACTACAGGATGGAACATCTAGTCTGAAGACATTTCCCTCAATTTCCTTCTGAGGAAGCCCTAACTGTGAAAAGGCTATCGTGCTGTCCCGACGGCAGGTCACTGCAAGGAAGACGTTCTTCTGGAAGCTTCTTTTAGCCTAAAACTTCACATGCAATCAGCATAATTTATAGATGGGATTTACATATTTTTAAAATATCTCAAAATTAAAATGACTAGTAACTTATCAGTGAAACTACCAAACCCACCTCCCTTCACTCTTCACCACCAGACATCCAATAAAGTCACCATCCCAGATGCTGCCGTGTCCATCCCATGGTTTCATGTCACCCCTGTTTGGGGAAATACAACTGCCCAAGATGGGAAATCTGTCTGCCATGGCTTATTGGGTATGTTTTGGAACTCTGTTATATTAACTTATTCTCCCAAACAAATCCCACACTGCTGGACCTCCTTTCCCTTCAATGACCTAAGGGTAGGGCAGAGATATCTTCACATTGTAGGAGGGGTGGGTTTTCCATGGAGTTTATGAAGCTTAAGGTTCAGGGCCCTAACTTGTACAGTAATGTGTCAATGTAGTCATAAGATTTGTAAAGCTTGCAAAAGAAAAATCGTTCAACCCCAATCAGTTAAGGCCTCTGTCTCCTTTCCAGTCCTAATTTCCCTCTGATACATCTCCCCTCTTGTCAGAGGGCAGTGGCGTGGCCGTGGGCATTTGGGGTCTGGCTAAGGGGAGGTAGATCCAAGGGCATGTGATCTGTGTGAGGTGTATCCCTGCAGCTTGCAGTCACTTCTGTGCGTGGTAGTTGCTGTGGTTCACGAAGGGCTTCCAGAAATGCCCGGCCCTCTCCACGCTGACCCACCCTCCAGTGTCGGGGTGTGAAGACAGGAGGGCAAAAGTCAAACGAGATATGAGTGTGGTTCCACAGCAACCAGTTTTAAAGTATTCATAGTGGAAATGCACAAAACCAGAATTTTCTCTGTGGAAAATTCTTCCAAATCTTCAAGTTCATATTTCAAAGAAATTTTGAGATTTTTTTCAACTCTGAGAATCTTGAAAATTTACATGGCATAACCAAAATGAAGTGTGAAGTGGAAAGAAATTTATAAACTGTCAAAAATATTCTTCTCAACGATGTTAAAGGAAAGACTAAATTATCTATTATCTCTATAAAAATATATTATACCACCAGAGTTGTATGAAGAAGTAATCAAAGAGTATGTAGCCAAAACTACAGGAAAAAACTATTTCATAGGTGTGTCGGGCAGTTAATGAGTATAAATGTCTTTATTGACTTTGATGCTTACACAATTTGTCAACTTTTACAATTTTGTCATTTCTTGGGATTTTTATTCACATATTCACTTTTGTATCTAATTTTATATTCTCTCTTAAAGCGGGTGGCTAATTTTCATAAGCTTCAGACCCCCATCAGTCTGCATCTGCCCCTGATTGTCTCAGTGCCTTATCACCCAATTTCCTCAGAGCATTTATATGCCCTTTCCTCTGGAATAGTCTTACCCTAGAACGTTGCCTGTTTCACTCCCTCACTTCATTCATGTCTTAGCTGCTCGAGCTGCTATAACAGAATAACATAGGGCTGGTGACTTCTAGTCAACAGAAACTTATTGCTCATAGCTCTGGAAGATGAGAAATCCAAGATCAAGGTGCTAGTAGATTTGGTGTCTGGGGAGGACCCACTTCCTGGTTCTTACATGGCCGTCTTTTCACTGTGTCCTCACATGGTAGAAAAGACAAGGGGTCTCTACGGAGTCTCTTTTATAAGGGCATTAATTCCATTCGTGGGGGGCTCCACTCTCACGACATAATTACCTCCCAAAGGCCCCATCTCCAAATATCATGACGTCGGGCATTAGGATTTAACATAATGAATTTGGGGAGACAGGAACAATCTATGGTAACTCAGGTGCTTGCTCAGACGTCACCACACTCAGGAATCCTTTCCTGGCCACCCCATCTAAATAGAATCCCCTTCATTTCCCATCTCTCTCTATCACTTTACACCACTTATTTCACAGCACTTACCACCTGCCACATTTGTGTGTACTATAATATAAGCACCACAAGAGGGCTGACATGTGTTTCGTTCACTGCCTTATCTGCGTTGCTGATATCGGTGCTGTGGATGAAATATGTCACCTGCCATATCAGTAAACAAAGGATGTTGTGGCCATCAAGCAAGCAGCCACTGCAGTCACCACCAATTGTGCACCCGGAGGGGATTCAGGAGGGAGAAAAGCAGGCTACTGGCCCTAGTAGTTAGGGTGCATATCAAAGGGATGATTTAAGTGAGCCCAGACTCTTGCATCTTCCCATCCAGAGAAAAGCACTAAATTCATTAACTTAAGATGTCTGGTTTTCCTTCAATTAAGTGTAATTTTTTTTTTTTGGTCACACTGCACATCTTGCAGGATCTCAGTTCCCTGACCAGGGATTGAACCCAGGCCACCATGGCAGTGAAAGCCCAGAATCCTAACCTCTAGGCCACCAGGGAGCTCACAATCTTCTGATGTTCTGACTACTTCGTTTTTGTGGCAAAACTTCTGGAACCCTGGCTCCTCCCTTACCTCTTCAGAGAAATCCCTCGGAGCTATCTGAGAGGCTGCCATCCAGGGTTAAGTCCTCAATTTTGTCCACCAAGTAAAACGATTCTCAACTTTTAGGTCATATATTGCTTTTCAGTAAACAATGCCTAGCTCATAGTGGGCAATCAAAACATATTTGTGGGTTGAATGAATAAAAATGTCTGTGTGTGTGGATACAAAGACAGAGATATATGCCCAAATCCATTAAAGGGTTCATCTGCCTGATGGGAAATCTTTGGGCTCAATTAACATTGTAAAAATCCAATTCAAAGGAGGAAGAGGAATCCTCATCTTTCTGTGGGCCCCATGCCTTTGCCCAGTTGTGTCAGTTGCTTTTTTTTTTTTTTTCCATTTTAACAGGTGATAATCTACCTTCACCCTTCTCAGAGAAGCTCCAGGTGAAAAATCTTAAAACAGTACGAGAATTATTTTAAAAACTGGTAATTTTTAAAGGCAAGACCCAAATGTCTTGGCGGTCACTCGCCTCTCCCACAAAGAGAGTCAGTAATGGTTGCAACAAAATCCCCCAGGCAGATTGTAGGTGGCTCATTAGCTGAGGAAACTTGGAGATGCCTGAGACAGGACAGCTTCTCTCTAAGCCGGCAGCACTATCCGGGACGCCTCCAGGCCACCGGTTAGTGAGCTGAAGCTTTCCTAATCTACTCCCGCGCAGAAAAGAAAGCCCTAAAATAGGGTGTAATCATCTGATAGAGAAATAAGGACCTAGATTCTCCACATGGCAACAGCCCGGATTTTCTCCTTATGAAGCAATGATCATTTAAATTTCCTGTTAATCCTTCAGCCGCTCTCCTGTTGGACTTAGCATTGGGGTGCACCCAGACTACTAATACTGGACTGATCGGTGATTTAAAAACTAATCAGAAAGTTATCAAACATGAAGGGGAAAGGAAAAAAAAAAAAAAAAACTGGTGGATTTTTATTTCCCCATCTTGTGCCAACACTGCCACCTATTGTTAAAAATACATAAAAGGAACGCTGCAAGTAAATCCTTCCAAAGAAACGGGGAATTAGGAACATAGTTGCGCTCTCAGCTGTTATTTCTTGTTGATTTTCTAAAATTGTGTCAACCCTGTATCATCTCAAAAGCCGAAATCGAGTTTTGAGAAGATTGATTATTTATTCTTTCTTCCAACACTCAGCGTTTGCCATTCAGCTGAAGAGCTAACGTGCATTATCTATTTCTATTGGCAAAAGCCACTTTCCTAAGGGCATTACGTGAATTGACTTGGGACTGTTCTTGGTCACAAGAAGCTCATGAGATATAGATTATTAGTAATACCCATATTAATTTTGTTTTACACATAACTGAGGCACGGAGAGGGAAAGTAAGTCACTCAAGGTTACATCTCTGGTAAGCAGGGAGCCACAGACCCTGTGACTCAGCACTGTTTTAACCATCACAGCGTCCTGCCCCTCATTCTAAGTGCTAATTGCCATGAAGGTGATACAAAATATTTAGAACACTTGGATCCAACCATCAACAAGTTGGGGGACAAGTGAATACAGCTCTTAATGGAAAAATGCAAAATTCAGGATGAGACCGAGTGCTTTATTTGATCACTAAAGGCTTTTCACATGGAGATTTGTGTCTCTGAAAGTTCAAGTTTCTACCCCATGCGTATTATAACCAAACAATAGAGTGAGTCCCACTGCTAATGCTCTAATTCTCCAACAGATGTGTGTTTTAGTGCAATTCCCTTCACCTGGAGTAATTTTAAAAATACATTTAATGTAAAATAGCTAGTGGGAAGCAGCCACATAGCACAGGGAGATCGGTGCTTTGTGACCACCTAGAGGGGTGGGATAGGGAGGGTGGGAGGGAGACGCAAGAGGGAGGAGATATAGGGATGTATATATATGTATAGCCGATTCACTTTGTTACACAGCAGAAACTAACACAGCATTGTAAAGCAGTTACACCCCAATAAAGATGTTAAAAAAGAATACATTTAAAAGATTTAAGATGGGAAAACCCCAAACAGGACAAGACCTAAGTTCCAGTTCTGGTCTGAGATACTTTACTTCTTTCGGTTTTAGTTGCCAGAACTGTAAACATGTTTATTTTATTTTATTTATTTTTAAATAAATTTAGCTAGTTTTGGCTGCGTTGGGTCTTCGTTGCTGCACAAAAATAAAGCCTTTCCTCCCTCAAAATGTTTATTTTTCTAGATATTTTTATGAACACAATATGACTGAATATTCTGATCTTACAAAATATCTTGATTGGTGATACAAAGACTGGAAGATTTTGTTGTGGACTAATGTACAGGCATCCTTGGTGTGCATGGCTGGCACAAAGGGACAGGTGGAAGGAGTTTGACCTTGGCTGGTTTACTGAGTCACACTAAGCAGCTACTCATTGCTCAATGGCATCTACCATTTAGGCAGACGTTTTGTTAAAGCTGAGCTTGGGGCTTCCCTGGTGGCTCAGTGGTTGAGAATCTGCCTGCCAATGCAGGGGACATGGTTCGAGTCCTAGTCTAGGAGGATCCCACGTGCCGCGGAGCAACTAGGCTCGTGTGCCACAGCTACTGAGCCTGTGCGTCTGGAGCCTGTGCTCCGCAATGAGAGGCCGCGACAGAGTGGCCCCTGCTCACTGCAACTAGAGAAAGCCCTCGCACAGAAACAAAGACCCAACACAGCGAAAAAAAAAAAAAAAAAAAAAATATATATATATATATATATATATATTTTTTTTTTTTTTTTTTTTTTTTTGCGGTACTCGGGCCTCTCACTGCTGTGGCCCCTCCTGCTGCGGAGCACAGGCTCCGGACGCGCAGGCTCAGCGGCCATGGCCTACAGGCCCAGCCACAGCAAAAAAAAAAAAAAAAGATAAGCTAGTTAATTTCCATCCCACCACTTCCACTCACTGAGTCCTCTGCCTTTTGTGTATATTTAAACAAATTGGTTCAAATTCTGCTAAAAATATATCACTTGAAAATACTGTTAAACATTTTAGTTTCTGATGAGAAATGTGTGTAATATTTAGGGGTTTTTTTTTGCAAGAAAACCATATAATAATGGAAACTTTTTACACATTTAATTTTCAAACTGTTCTCTCATAGCATGTTTCTTTCAAAAGGGGTTATGCATTGTATTTGTTTTTATCACCTTTATTGTACAAGAAGATTATTAAGGGTTTCCCTGGTGGCGCAGTGGTTGAGAGTCCGCCTGCCGATGCGGGGGACGCGGGTTCGTGCCCCGGTCCGGGAAGATCCTACGTGCCGCGGAGCGGCTGGGCCCGTGAGCCATGGCCGCTGAGCCTGCGCATCCGGAGCCTGTGCTTCGGAACGGGAGAGGCCACAGCAGTGAGAGGCCCGTGTACCGCAAAAAAAAAAAAAAAAAAAAAAAGCTCAACAAAAATATATAATCAAGCATTTTACGTAATGCATACATTCTTAATATCTGCAGGTAAGATAAATAACAGAAGGCAAAAACAGATATACTAATTGTATTGCTTCTCTTTGGCAAGTCACCAATATTACCCCCTGCAGAAACATAGGATATGTGTAAAAAGCAAAAATACCCACTACAGTCGTAAAATAATTGTCCCTTAGTAGAAACAACAAAATATTTAGCAATAATGCAGTAGACGGATTTTTCAAATTGACTAAAATTTATTATAATACTTTATTTATACCACAGGGGTTAAAGTAGCAAGCTGCTTTCCAAAATTAAGGCCCACAGCAGTAGTTAGGAAAAAAAAAAAAAAAAAAAGACACCCTTTTTTCCTGGTTATATCCTGGCTATTTTTCATTTAATAATGTCACATTCAAATTCTACCTCTCAGCTGCCGCTCCTAAGGAAAACAAAATCCTTCCCTAGACAAAAGCTGTTTTACTTGAAGGTCAGTTGTCTGACCACCCCCCAACCAAATACACATTTTGTTATGAGGCATTCAGCTTTCTTAAGTCAGTATTTGCCATCTAACTCAGTGTCCCAGAATGAAAAAATTCCTTCCACTTTACAGCAAAGATACATATTGTGGCTCTACTGAAGCAATGTATACATGTTGGAACTAAAAATTAGAAAAGCAAAAGGGTCCATTCAACACACAGCAGCTTATATCGAAATATATACATGTATGTATATGTTCTCACAGTTACATTTTAGAAAAATATTTACATGTTCAGAAATATTTCTCCTAAGGTCTATAAATAACACTTTAAAAGCTCAACTGATGAAAATGCAATACAAGAATGTATCAAATTAAATAAATCTCCTAAACCTTGAAGTCAGTAAAGCTTGAGGTTTGTGTAAAGTGTGTTGTCAGTCCCCAATACTAGGGAAGACAGCATCCTCTAAACACGGTAGGAGAGGAACTCTAAAACTTTGGAAGGAATCGGCAGCTCCTGGACTTCTTGGGTGGGCATCACTCTCCGGACTGGTATGCGACATAAATGTTGAAGGCTAGGGACTTGCCTTGGAGTGGCCCCAAAATACACACTTCCATCATGTGTCCCAGCAGCTAAAACACTGCCCTCAGTAGAAAAGGCACAGCAAAGACCATTGCTCAAAGGCGTAACTTGTACTGGATAATCCTCATCAATTCTCCAGAACCTCACCATTTTATCATCAGCAAGGCTTGCAACATGCAGTCCATCATGACTAAACAAGACAGATCGTACCCATCGGTCATTTGCTCCTCCAGCAAATATTGGAGTGGGTGGGGAAAGCAGGTGCCCAAATTCCATCAGAATGTCTCCAGTGTGTGGATCCCAGATATAAACTCGAGTATCATAAGAGGCCATAGCCAGTAATGCTCCATCAGGAGAAAAGTCACAAGCTACAACATCATGGTGATGTCCTTCTAGTTTCCGTATCATGGTATATTTATCCATATTCTGAAGGAAAACTGCTTTACTGGCTCCCACTGAACACAGCATAGAAGAGTCAGGAGAGAATGCACAGCTGTACACCCAGTTCTGATGGCCCCTCAATACTTTCATCATGTTTCCATCATCTTTCAGGTCCCACACTCTCAGAGTTTTGTCTCTTGAAGCTGACACCAGGATCAAGCTCCCATCTGGAGCAAAAGTTAAATCTCTGACCACTTCAGTATGACCTACCAAGTTAAGGAGGAGTTTTCCTGTACATACATCCCATATTTTGATACACCCATTGTTTAACCCTGTGGCAAGGAGTAGCTGATCTTGTCCAAATTTGAATCGATGCCATTCTATGTTTACACAGCGACTCTGTTTTTCTGGAACTGAAGATCCAAAAGCAAGACTCCAGACTATATCGCCACAGTCTATAATATGTTCACGAGGCTTATCTTTTTGACCACCATCACTGTTTTGTCTTGACAATCTTAAACTGCTTGAATTGGTGATACTCTTGGTGCCATGCAAGAGAAAGTTCTTAAGGCAAAAGCAACAGTCCAATTTTCACGACCACATTTCTTGTCAAAAGGAGCTGCAGGAGCTAAGAGTTCACCTGTAGTACGCGATCTCACGATCTCTTACTTGTTGACCATCGGGGGAAAGCTGGCCCTCTATGGGGCACCGTCTGATTCCGGGGGCGCGATGCGGCGTGACGCGGGCTGGGTCCCTCCCGGTCCCGGGGACGGAGGGGAGGGGCGGGGCGGTCCCGGCGTTTTCTGCCGACCGCCCCGGGAAAGCTCCGGGAGGCCTAGGACCAAACTATGGAGTCAAACACAGACAATAGATGCTGTTCCCTTTCTCGCGCCTACGGACCAAGATGCTTCCCTCCACACAACCGACTGCAGACGAGACACTGGAGCAAGATCTTGTTTTTAAAGAGTAGAAAAGTGGTTGCACAGGGCTGTGGGTGGAGGAAATAGGGAGATGTTGGTAAAAGGGTATACATTTTCAATTATAAGATGAGTAAGGTCTGAGGATCTAATGTATAATATAGTGACTATAGTTGATAACACTGTATTGTATAGTTGAGATTTGCTAAGAGAGTAGAACTTAAATGTTCTCACCAAATAAAAAGGATAACTGTGTGAGGTGATGGAGGTTTAAATTGGCTCCATGGGGGAAATCCTTTCACAATGTACATGTGTATCAAATCAGCCCGTTGTATACTTTAAATATCTGGCAATTTTATGCGTCAACTATACCTCAATAAAGCTGAAAAAAAATCCTGTTTATAAAATGAACCACATTTGCTAATTTCTGACTACAATTTGAGACTAAAACTTGCAATAAATTATGCAGTAAAAATAATATAGTAATATTATAGAGACTCTGGAACTATATTCTGGAATCTCTTTTTTATTCCAAAATAGTCATTCCATCAATGAGTAAATGTACCCAGTTTTACCATAAATTGTTTTTAAATTTATTTATTTTTGGCTGCATTGTGTCTTCGTTACTGCATGTGGGCTTTCTCTAGTTGCGGCGAGTAAGGACTACTCTTTGTTGCGGTGCACTGGCTCTAGGCACTCGGGCTTCAGTAGTTGTGGCTCGTGGGCTCTAGAGCGCAGGCTCAGTAGCTGTGGCGCACGGGCTTAGTTGCTCCACGGCACGTGGGATCTTCCCGGACCAGGGCTCGAATCCATGTCCCCTGCATTGGCAGGTGGATTCTTAACCACTGTGCCACCAGGGAAGTCCCTTGTTTTTAATAAAGAAGTAACTTACTGTTGAGTATCAGTCTCCTAAAACATTTTAATGGCTCATAAATAGTTCTTTTTGTATTTCATCTTTGAAACAATTTAGCAAATACCATAAGCTGAGATACGATGGAGACACCTGTATTACGGAGCAAACGTCTCACACCGAATTATTTGTCCTCATTCTTGTTTCTTCTCTACTTCAGTGATGTTTTCTGTGCCTCTTCCAGCAATATTTGCTGACAAAGGAATATACTTGTGTCAGTTTCCATGTTACTTCCAGTATTTTGTTTCAGCCATTTTAACCTCAGTAAGAAGAGCAAGGGGATTTGCCGTTATGTGCATCTGCTATTATGTAAGCTCAAAAGATGCTTGTAAACATTTATTACTGTATGTAGTATGTCAAGGAGAGATTACATCTTACTTGACTTTAAGCATCACCGGAAAAATTGTAATGTTCTTCGTGTTCCTCATGTTTCTAAAAATCTTGCTTGCAAAGTGATGACATAAATAAATTGTAATATATCACAACATGCCAAATGAAGAGACCATTGCAGGGTGGGGTGCCCATTCAGCCCTCAGGACATCTACATACTACACTATGCGTTCTGCACTACACGTGACTAACACAGCCATAACGACAAGCGTGTCTGTGTCAACCCTTCTACGAAATACCAGAAATGCTTAAAATGTTTCTTTTCAAATATAAAAACACACACAAATACATTTTCTAATATGTTCTTCATACAGCACAATGGATCATCTTGCCCATCGTTGTAGAGGCTGCTCCCAAAGAAATGAGGCAAAACGGGCAACGCAGAGGTCACTGGAACCACCACTATCCCACTGAAAATTAAGCCTACTGAGACGACAAATGTCATTTTATTACACCTTTTAGTGATGAGCACACATTTATAAATATTATTTGAGAAAAACTTTAACATTTTTAGTCAGAATCACCCTAATGATCTTTTTAAATAGTGGCAAAAGGGGAGAACACTAACTCCTGGTTTTAGTTGGTAAATATCAAAGTGACTGTGGTATGCCAAATAATGTTCCCATCCTAATCCCTGGAAGCTGTATGTTTCCTTATGTGAAAGAGGGACTTTGCAGATTTGATTCAGGATCTAGGGGAAAAGAGGACCTTTGGCTGACACAGCAGACCTGTTGACCCGAAGAGATGACCTGCCTGAGATGAAGGGATGAGGGCTGAAGCTGAACAGTGGGTGACCTGTGCTGCATGGTCCCTCAAGCCATGGATCAGATGGGAAAGTTGACACCCAAGTGGATGCCATCGTGAAGGGTTAACCAAGTAGAAAGACCAGACAGGATGCTAGGTGCTGCAGTGATCACTGGGACAGCAACTAGGTGCACAGAACAAGGTGCTTCCACAGGCCCACCACGGGGCCATGACTCTGTCACCATGTAAATCAAGCCAAGGTCAGATAACAACTGTGGGGCAGAAGAGGGGTTAGGGAATATCCTGATTTGATTGGACTTAAATCTGAAAAAGCTGGAGAGAAGAAGTGGGCAAGATTAGATTTGAGTTTTCTCGCCTTCAGGTGGAATGGGGCTCTAAGTATATATTAATCTTGACTATAAAATTGTTTGTAAATAATTTTAATTATAAAAATGTTAATTTTCATAGCTGAATTCATAGTTATTTTATAGTATGAAAATACCACACTTGTACTGTGTCCCTAATACACCGGGCACACAATGAATACTCAATAAAGACTTGTTAATGTAAACTCAGGTCATGGGAGAGGCTCTTTCTTGGCTTCTCTCTGCACTTCCATTGGCCTCCTCTTCAGCTGTGAGCTATATTCCTGACCCTAGAACTTAAATGTATTCAGAAAGAAGCCAACATGGATATCCTAAACCTCATTATACGTCCGAACTTGAAACTGACACCAAGTCAGTATTTTACGACTAAGGGCTCCCAGGAAGCTAGTCTGATTTGGAGGTAGAAATGGATTTAAGAACACAGAGGACTTGCAAGCTTGATTTGGAGGTAGAAATGGATTTAAGAACACAGAGGACTTGCAAGCTTGATTTGGAGGTAGAAATGGATTTAAGAACACAGAGGACTTGCAAGCTTGACCCAGGAGCTCTCTTGGCCACCTGTGATGGATGTTTTCCTGCTGCCGTAGAACAGGTTGAAAGGGCAAATGAGCTTCTGACAAATGTAAGAAGAACTCTCTATTTAGCCTGAAATGGCAACAGGCAGACCAACGCTTCCCATGCAGGTCTGTGACGCTGAATTCATTACAGATCTAATAAAGCACTTTAGCTATCAAAAATACAAAAAAAAATTTAAGTAACAGCAAGTAGCACACAAAAATATGTAAGTTAAAAGCCTGGATGTAACCTAGAAAGCACTGCTCCATCCTTTTCCCGATTCTAATAGGTCTCTCCTACGGAATTTTCAATAAATCCTATTTTTCCCAATCTAATTTTAACAGCAAGGAGTTTTGATAATCTTTCACAGGATTGTGTTATAAAACTGGTGTTGAAAAATACTCTCCATGACGAGCTTTGAGGATCTTTACAGTGTAAGCATTAAAGAGCTTCACACAGAATCATCATCAAGAGAATTACTGGGTCACCTAAATGTATTAAACGATCTCATGGGATTACAGTACCTAAAACCCACAATCTTAAGTTTAAAATTTAATCATAAGAAGATAAGCATTGAACCCACCATTCCCTTTCATGAATTTTTACAGAAAAAAACTGAAAAAGCATGAGACTATTTTTTCACACTTTATAAAGTATTCACAAGTATTTACAAATTATCCAGGTTACCGATTTTTCACCTCATCACCACCATGATCTCTTCATGATTGCTTGAACAGAACAAATTTTCTCAAGTACTCTCTCACATGATCCTTGGTGGGTACGACAGAGGAAATATTCTTGTCCCCTCCCCTGTGCTCTCTATATTGTTCCTTAAGAAAATCGCGGACTTACAAGGTTCTAATTTTGCAAGACAGGGTCTCACATCATATCGATACAAGTACGCAATTTTTAAGAGAATTCACAAAGGCTAATTATGGTAAATGTTGTGGTTAACCCCCCACATTTACTCCACCAAACTCCCGTCAGCAATAGCATGACCAGGTGATTCTCACTTAAGAGGGACCCCTGGTTCAAAACTGGGCAAATAACCCAAGGCTGGCCTATGAGAAGACAGAAGTTTGGCTAATGGCTTCTGGGAAAGGTCCCTTATACGCTGAAGAGCAATGAGGGCTCAGCATCTCTTCCAGTGAATATGAAAAAAGAAGCGTGGAGCCTGTCTGCCATCTTGCAACCGTGGTAATTAGCAGCCTCAGGAGCAGCCAGCGTTGTGATGGCCAAACAGCCTGAGATGAACGATATGGGTCTTTGATGACATTATTAAACTGCTGGATGAACCGACCTTCTTGACTTTCTCTCAGGTGAGGAAATAAACTTATATTTAAGTCAATTTGAGCTTGCAAACGAACCAACTTTAATGGATGTCATTTCTTTCTAGTTAAACCCAAACCCCTATTTCCAGATACCTTCACCTACTTCTTCTCCATGTATGTCAACCCTGTGGCATGTCCAAAACAGAACTCATTTCCTTTTTCAACAATATCAGTCTCTACACTACCCAGGCTTGGGGTCCTACAGTTATTCTTTTGCTTCTCTTTAGGTCGTGTCATGTCTTTGAGTCATGATCTCTCATCCATTGACTTATTCCTTTTTGCGGTCTCACCACCCTACGTCAGATCTTCACCACTTCATGGAGACATGATCCCACATAGTGTATCTAGGGATCTCCTCATTCCTCTGTGAAAGAGGCCCAAGTATGTATGCTTTTGATCGAATACAACGTAAGGGAGGCACCTCTGGGAATTTGATTCCAACTCAGAAATGGTATTTTGTTCCTTCTGCATGCTCTATCTGCTAAGACTACGTCTGCTCTTAAAGATGTAGTTCAAATATCAACTTGGCTGTGAAGTTGCTTCACAACTGAGTAAATGTAAATGTAAATGTCTAATGGCTTCTCACACACTGGATTTCTCTCATAGCCCTGGTCTTTTCTACCAGGCACTAGAATCCTTTGGGTATGTGCCTTTCTCCTCCATGAGAATAAGGATTGCTTTGTATTCATCAAATATTCCCTCCATGTTTTATGACATTAATCTGAAAATTGCTTTTTTCCTATCCTGTACACATGGATTTTAAACACATACTAGGATTTTTAAATGCCATTTTTAACGTCTTTATTGGAGTATAACTGCTTCACAATATTGCATTAGTTTCTGCTGTATAACAAAGTGATTCAGCTATATGTATACATATATCCCCATAACCCCTCCCTCTTGCATCTCCCTCCCACCCTCCCTAACCCACCCCTCTAGGTGGTCACAAATCACCAAGCTGATCTCCCTGTGTTACGCGGCTGCTTCCCACTACCTGTCTATTTTACATTTGGTAGTGTATATATGTCCATGCCACTCTCTCACTTCGTCCCAGCTTACCCTTCCCCCTCCCCGTGTCCTCAAGTCCATTCTCTACATCTGCATCTTTATTCCTGTCCTGCTCCTAGGTTCATTAGAACCGCTTTTTTTTTAGATTCCATACATACGTGTTAGCAGATGGTATTTGTTTTTCTCTTTCTGACTTACTTCACTCTGTATGACAGACTCTAGGTCCATCCACCTCAAAACAAACAGTTCAAATTCTTTTTATGCCATTTTTACTGGTATAAACTGGGACTTGCATTAGCATACCTTAACACCTCTTCCAGATTGCAAGGATTGATGTTAGAGCAGTAAATAAAATGAGTAAACTCCCAGCCCTGGCATATACACTATTAGAGATGTCTCTCAAGTAACAATCAGGCAGTAGTTTTTATTCCAGGCCTATTCCTTGGAACCCAGCTAGTTTCTTTCTTTCTTTTTTTTTTTTTTTTTTTTTGCTACTTCTCACACCGTGATAGAAATGAAAATTAAGTATTGAATAAAATGCCTAGATTACATTCTTGAATAGAACAAATTTAATTTTCATGCTACTTTCCTTTCTGAATCTAGCACTGCAGAGGCTCCGGGTTTTAATGACTACAGGGGATAAAAGCATCCTCTTCCCTCCTCTACCAGTCATGCCTACCCATAAAATAAAAACTTTTGATTTCTCAAAAATATTGAAGAAATCATCCCTTCCTTCTACTCCTCTCACTCACTCACTCCTCCCCACTACCTCTTTGGGACAGACTGGATGTTAGAATCAGCCACTCACAAATGGCCTGGCCCCTCAATCCTTCCTTGGCCTTGTCTTATGAAGCTGCCTGTCCACAGGCCATGTGCCATCTTCTCCCCCCATGTCGTTCTCCCACAAACACAGAGGACAGAGAGCTCTTCTCTTGGCTACTCAATTGCAAAGCTCAATTCAAGTAGGAGGAAGCAGGAAGTGTGCCAGCAGAAATGACGGTGATATTTTTTGATCCCTACCTCTTGTAAAGATTCCCAATGGACCCAGCACTCTGATTATTCCTCCCCATACACACACAGATAATTCTCATGTGTAAACAAAACAAATGAAAGGCTAGAGAATACACATGTACATACTGCCTCTTTAAGTCAAGATTATAAAGGGTAACTTTAAAGAATATTTACGAAATTTTAAAACGTAGAACTTTCTTATGTCTTAATATGGCATCTAGGACTTCCCTGGTGGCACAGTGGTTAAGAATCTGCCTGCCAATGCAGGGGACACGGGTTCGAGCCCTGGTCCAGGAAGATCCCACATGCCACAGAGCAGCTAAGCCCATGCGCCACAGCTACTGAACCTGCGCTCCAGAGCCCGCGAGCCACAACTACTGAGCCGGCGTGCCACAACTACTGAAGCCGGTGCGCCTAGAGCCCGTGCTCCGCAACGAGAAGCCACCATAATGAGAAGCACGCGCACCACAAAGAAGAGTAGCCCCGCTCACCATAACTAGAGAAAGCCTGTGCGCAGCAATGAAGACCCAATGCAGCCAAAAATTAATTAATTAAAAAAATATATGGCACCTAGATGGCAATTTCTGACTTGGCCTCTCCCTGCTTCCCACAAAGCATACATGGAGACATTGAAAGTGATGAAAAGCCTTAACACTGAGATCTACCACTGGCAATGCTAGACTCCGGGGGTGGGAGGGTACAGAATTTCAATCAACTACCATGAAACAGGACCAAAGCTTGTCTGTAGCTTGAAGTAAGGCAGAGCGACCAAGTCCGGGGCCTGAGCCGAGAGACGCAAAGTTTACGTCTCAGAACACGGCAGAACAGAACCCAGCTGGCTGTCTCTGCCTCTGGAAGCAGCCAGTGCACTCTAACCCCAGTACCTCCGTTTCCAGGACATTCTGAGAGTCCCCCAAAACTACAGGGCAAGTGGTGAAGGGGAAGCAGCACACGTGTCAAGGGAACTCACTCACGGCACACTGGGAAGTGCAGCTCTGATTCCTAATATATCATGGGCGCAGGGCGGGTGGTACAGACAGAACGTGGCCTGGAGATGGCTTTCCAAGCTCTCCCTCAGTTCATCTCACTGGGTAAATAGACAACACATCAGGACATTCAGAGGTTGCTAGGCACTGGAAATTGGGCTGGGTGCTGTGTACGTGAAAGATCCCCCAACTGAACATCTGAGGTGGTCAATCCACCAACACCAAAATGTACATGATCTCCAGTCATCGACTGGGTTCTCATCTTACTGCATCACTGGGTAGCCTTTGACACAGCAGGTCCCTTCCGCCTTGAAATATGCTGTTGACTTGATTTCCAGAACACCAGTGGGTGGGTTCTCCTCCTGCCTCTGCATCTCTGATCTCCAATGCTGGAGGACCCCAGGAATTGGCCCTTCTGCGATATTCTTTGCTCTAATTACAGTCAGAATCCAGGTGATGTCCTCTTGATTCTCAGCTTAAAATCCATCCACATACTGATGACCCTACACTTACATCCCCAGCCTGGACTTCTGCCTTGAACTCCAGATTTGCACAGCCAGCTGCCCACTCGACACTGTCATTTAGTTTATCTAATACTGTTCAGACCTCACCATGTTTAAAATCCAAACCCTGATCTCCCTGCCCCACCAACCCCAACTGGGCTCCACCTACCACCTTATCCATTTTAGAAAGTGGTGGTTCCATGTTCAGCTCCTTAAGACAACACTTGAGACTTGGACTCTTCCCTTCCTCTTATGCTACATCCAACCCATCACCAAATTCTGTCACTTCATCTTCGAGATACATATGCACACTGTGTAATCTGTCACCTCCTTCCTCATCACCTCCCCTGCTCCCGCCCTGCTGAAGAGAACATCTTTCGCCTGGACAATTTCAATAGATTCCGAACTCGCCTCCCTGCTTTTACCTTTACTCTTCTGCAACCTATTGTTTATGTGGTGGTCTTCAGTCATTTTAAAACATAAGTCAGTTCATTTCACTCCTCAGCTCAACCTTCCAATGTCTCTGTCCTGCTCAGCAGACCTGCGTCTTCCTGCCCACACCTCCTTGCTCACATCACTCTCATTTGATCCGTCCTAACCACACGGTCGCTTCCTGAGCACACCAAATATTCTCCTGCCTCAGGACACTTGAACTTGCTATTTTCTATATCCGGAATGCATTCCCCTCAGATATCTGTAAGGTCTGCTCCCTCAATCCTTCAGGCTTTGGCTCAAATATCAGAGAGGATGTCTCTACAACCCATATAAAAAGGCACCACGGAACTTTCACTTCCAACACTCATGGAGCCTCCTCGCCCTGCTCATTTGTGCTTCAACACCCTTATCTCCACATGCATGCTACATTTTATTGAGTTTATCACTGTCTCCCCCAACTGGAAATCTAAGCCCAGACAGAGACAAGACTTTGTATTTCTTCACTGCACTATCTACAGTGCCTAAAACCATGCCTGGCACATACCGCTTGAATAAAGAATGCTGAACGACTGAATCTTTCCTTGTTCCTAAATGAAGTTACAAATTCTCATGGGCATATACAAAGGTGCTATAACACCGGTGTCTCAGAAGAAAATCTCTGAAAGCTGTCCTAACAACTTGTACTAACAAAATTATTATCACTTAAAAAGATAATATGAGAGATGAGGAAAAAAGTCCTAAGAATGTACAGAGAAGAAGAAAAACAGTATACAAGGTTAAGATGAAAAGACACAGGATTTAGATGAAAAGGAGTACTGATCAGTAAAGATGTTGGATGAGAAAACTAAAACTGTGAGGTAAGAAATAAAGCTTGTACTAGAGGTAGGAACAAGCAGAATTAACAAGACAGAAATTGAAGCAGTAGTTTATTAATTTATTCAGCTACTGCATACTGAGGGCTACCATATGTCAGCGAACAAGGCAACGGAAATTCCTGTGTGGTGCTAGTGGGAGTCTAAGTTGGTAGCATCTCTCTGGAAACCACTGTGGCAATATGCATCGTGACAGCCTTAAGATGCATAACCTCTGAGCCAATAATCTCATGTCTATGAAAATAATATAAAGAAATAGATATGATCATGGAGAGTCCATCACAGACTTTATACTAGAAATATATGCATACATATAGTATATATAACCACGTTATATATATCACAGGGAGCTCAGCTCGGTGCTCTGTGGTGACCTAGATGGGGGGGGAGGGGGGAGGGAGGTCCAAGAGGGAGGGTATACATAGAGCTGACTCACTTCATTGTACAGCAGAAACTAACACAACATTGTAAAGTAATTTTACTCCAATAAGAAATAAAAATAATGGGGAAAAAATAAAAGTAACTGTTATATCACTTTAAAGAGAATAAAATCTATTTGTTTAAAAAAAGTGTTAAATATTAGAAACGACTGAGATGCACGCAGTAGAGGAACTTGCAGGTAAGTGTTAACAGCACCAAACAACGGAGCATTATGCAACCATTAATAAAAATATATAGAAATGGTTTTAAGAACATGGAAAAATTCACAAGCCAATGTTAACTAGGAACACAAGATAAATAACTGTGTATGGATTGAGTTTAAACAGAGCTCTTGTCTTTGAAGTTTGGAATTGAAAAATTATATTCCTTACGCTTTAGGTACTTGATAAATTTTCATCATAAAACACACATTACTCTAATAATCAGAAATAAAGAATACTAAACAAAAATAAAAACTGGAACTAAATTTTTTATGTTCTCCCACATTACAGCTTCTTATATATTTCTAACCTATTCCAGTACAGTTCTCATATCCTAGAATTAACCACTCCAGTTTCCTTATTATAAAGGATTCAAGCAAGCTTGTATTTTTGCTCAAAACATGCTAAAGTCTTGCGTTCTTGCACTCTCACTCCAGATTTCTAAAACATTATAGATTTTTTTTTATCCTATAGATTTTCTAAACTTATCACTGAGGAAGTAAAAGAATATGTAAAGATTCTATGCAAATCATCCAACAATTCACCATTCACTTCACCTCTCACCATAAAAACGTATTGCATTCAAAAACAACTTTCCATCAAAAATAAAGTTTCTTGTTAAAATTTTTCAGGAAAAACGATATCACGATTGCAGTTATAGTTTCATAGGTATATACACATGTCAAAACCTGTCACTGTACAGTTTAAATATGTGCATTTTATTGTATGTCAATTTATTCCTCAGTAAATATGCTAAATAAAACATAGTATCAAGAAAAGCCACACACTGAAACATAATTAAAAGGCTTGGAAGGTAGACAAACACAGACACACACGGAAGAAAAAGAACCACTCTTTAAATGCATCAGCAAGTTTATTTACAAATGCAGTTGAACAGAAAGGCTCACTAGTTTCTGGAGAAAACTTCTGGCATACAAACCATGATGATCTTCCATGAACGAAAAGAAGCAATTTCTACTGGGAATTGCTTAGTGACAATTCTGGTGAAGAAAATAGAGCTCCCCTCATCAAGCAAATAAAATGTCATATAAGCTAAAAAAAAATTTAATAATGTTACGTAAATGAAAAGAAGGATACAGAAAGCAAATTTGGGGGTGGATTTTAGTGACATTTTCCGTATTGTTCTGCATTAATTTAGAATACATTACAATAAACAGAGCAAATGCAATTACATATTTATATTAACTATTTCAAATAATGTTTCCAAAACTTAAAAAAAAAAAAACCAATAAAATAACCCTCCTCAAAACACCGTTAGAAAGTCAAACTAGATCATTATCAGCATCAAAAAAATACTTTGAAGTTCTTATTTTTCCCCTGTGCTTTTATAATGCTGAATTCAAAAAGGAAATACTGCACTTTTCCCCACACACAATTACCTTCTTATAAATAAACAACAAAAATACAGGTTCTACCAAGACTATAATGCTCTGATGTAATCTAAAGAGGCCAGAAAAAGTATTATTCTTTTTAAAAAAGAGAGCAAAAGGACATACAACGTCTATTTATAGATCTATATCAGCAGCAACCACCTCTTCTTCTATCTGCAACAGTGCTTTCGTGTGGAGGCTTACATCACATGGCGGTTGGCCGTCCAGCTGATCAGGCAAGGAGAGAAGAAAGAAAAGTGCTTAGATTCAGAAACACTCAAATATCGCCACCTGGGATACATAGCAGGAATCGTTCAGAGAATGACCCCATGAGGTAGAAAGAGTTACCCTGTTACTCACTTAGGATAAAGCTGGGCAAATCACACCTCTGGGTTCTACAAGTCTTTCTTTGCAAAAAAATGGAGTAAAAATTAACTGCTGATATAGAAACAAGTTACACTCAACTCTCTATTATTTGTACTGGAGGAGAGAAAAGGCATGGGCAATTTTTCCATGATGATTCCAAAAATCAATTATATTTGGCTTTGGAATTTTGACTAAAGAGAGAAAAGCTCACACACATACACACACTCCCTCCCCATTCCATGCCCAGCCTTGACACTCTCCAACCTCAGTGCTGGCATCCAGGAAAGGTCTGGACCAACGGGGTGAGAAGGCTCAAAACACGGTGACAGATAAGAGAGAGTTGACTGGGCTGAAGCCATTTCCAAAGCACTCTTCACATAAAGGCCATATAAATACCTCAGAGCTCAAAAGCATATGGTTTGGCTGATACCACTTGTAACAAACACCCTTTCACAATAAGGAAGAAACACATGTTACCAGCATCAAGGCTCAAAATATAAAAAGGAGGAATGGTTGTCTTTACGTAGCTATAAACGATATGCAATCTACTTACGCTACCCTATGTTTATAACACACTTACAGGCAAAAACATGCTTAGACACAGAATAGCATGTGAAGTTTTCGAAAAACTCAATTTTTCCAAAAATGACACTGAAACACTATGTCGTCAGAATTAATGCTTAAATTATTGTATAATTTGATAGCATATGATTATAGAGTAACAAAGCATACACTGACTATTCTTTATTACCTTTTTAAACCACAGTTTTTAAAGTTGGTCATATTCTAAATCACATAATCAGACCCCATTAGTAAATAATAGAAATCAGCTAAAACGATGAGAGTTTCTTAGCCAAGAAACTGATGAGAGTCTATACAGAAGATTCATTTTGACTGTTGGTCTTGGTTGGTTTTTATGCTTGAGTCATCAGAAGTTTCTCCAGACTCAGCAGACTGCCCAGAACACCGTCCTGACTCCTGGCACGCATCCCTCTCTGGTTCTTTGGTCCTACACTCACCCTTGTGCGGCTGGACTCCTGAGCACTGACCCACTGACCCGCTCACCGGACCCTCTTTGAAGGGGATACTCTGAGATTCCTGAAGCCTGGAGCTCTGGGGCAGGGAGCTTGAAGGGGAGCTGGTGGAAGGTTCAGGGAAATGCATGGGAACCCGTGGTCTCCGTAAAAGACAAGAAATTTTCTCCCTGATTTGCTCTCTTACATTTGAGTCTGAGATAGCAGTCGTTGCAATACAGTTGGTTGTTTCGGATTCTGACTTCGGCTCCTGAGGAAGAGCCTCCGAGGTCACGATCACAGGCCACACACTGGGAGACAAACAAAAAAAAGCAAAAACAGGAAACGTCCACACTTAGCTCAAGAAAGCTTGGGGCACTCCCAGAAAAAAAAAAAAATTAAGCAAAATGCAGCTTCTAAGCTCTTAGATACATTTGAGCAAAGGAAAAAAAAAAAAAAAGGCCCAAAGATAATTAGATGAAAAGGAAACCTGCCAGATGAGACATTAAAGAATTCATAAAGCCAATTTTAAGAGCCAAGATATCATTCTAAATATACCAAAAGAATAGAAATGATTCGTTGATTGGTTTAAAGAAATTGCATCTTCCTTTCTCCCAGCGGAATGGAGAGGATAAAGCACCACAGGAAGGAACGGGTGAAGGGCACCAAGACTGGGTGTCTGGCTCTCTGCCCTGGGGTGGGTCACCCCAGGCATTCCCCCAGCACCAATTCGGTGAGGTTCACTCACGGTGCTTTCCCTTCAAGGCTGGGTATTTTGCTTCCATGTGCTCAAACACTAACCATTTTGACTCATTCTGCTATGCCTAGGAACAACCCAAGCCAGAGACAGACAAGCTTAAACAAGCTGAGCTCTAAAGGATCAGCTACCGGAATTTCTCTCTCTGGCCCAACGCAAGTTCAAGAATCAAACAGATGTGTCTCTAAAGACATACTGCAAACTAAGGGAGTCATAGAGCCCTACTTCTCTCTTAGGTGCAAGCAGACTGTGCAACTGTGAAAATACATTACTTTTCCTTTCACACTCTCCCTATTCAAAGCTAGGCTTCGGACACTGTTATAACTCATGTCCCCATGCTGTTAATAACCGTGGCAACATGTCAGAGAAAGCATTTACGCACCGTAAATTTTACTTAAAGAATCTCAGATTGGAAACAGGAAGTGCATAGTGCTTCCGGCTTTAAGTTTTGGAGCCAGGTTCAAGGTTTGAGAACCTAGTAGCAGTAGCAGGCCATCTGTGATTCAAAGTACAGCACAGACCGACAGAGGCAGCACCTAGCTTGTTAGTGGCGGGTCCACACCCAGCGCTGCAAGAAGCCATGCTCTCTCCAAGCAAAGCAATGCGGGCCTGTAGGCTGTCTGGCTCAGTCTCACCTTAAAACAATGCAAATGATAACAAAGACCCAGGGACTCGATGATCATGGCGGCTCCTTTGCCCAGAATGTTATGACAATAGGAGCACACGCGCTTCCCACTGACCGACCTAGACGTAGAACGAGAATGGAAGGGTGGCTTTCATCCGAGTAGCTCAAAGCTCTTATCTAAAAATCACACTCTGGTATTAACGTGAATCATAGTTTACGAAACTCTTTATTTTATACACCTGTGGCAGGAAAACTTTCACCAGCCAACCAAAGTATGCCTTGATTATACTGTACCTTGATGGATCTCCACGACGGCTCTGGAACCCTTGACACCTAGTCACATACATGAAGGATTTCCGTGCAATCAGTCCATGCTGCCCTTCGCGATGCTTTCGCCCTCAGACCACATCTGTACTCGGCAACAGTCCCCCCTCCTCTAATGCAGCCGACATCATCTTGCCAGGTAAACCCTCCCAGGCACAGCTCTAATCATGTCTTCTGCTCATCGAACACCGAAAGAGCAGCCCCGCTTTGGAGAGGTGTTGCAAGTCTACTCAACCTACCGCCTCAACCGTATTTTCTCCACCTCTTTCTCATTCACCCGATATTCTAGGTAAACAGAAGTATCAGTGCTTTCCTGACTGTACCTCTGGTTTACAGGGCTGCCTCTGCGGAGAATGACATGAAAACTGCCTGACAGCTACCATTTAGATAGGTAAGGCAAGTTTCTACTTCGCTTTATTTACAAGGCTTATCTCTTCTCCCAGGCCGAAAGGTGAAGGCTACTTCTTATCTTTGCATCCCACTGGACTGGCACAGCACTTCAGTGACATTGGAAAGGACATAGCTGTTGAGTGCCTCACGTTAGAGACCTTTTCAGGGCAGAGAAGTCCACAGCCCCGTCTCCTTTCTGCTTTCCGAGGGCAGGGTTCGCAGTAAGGAAACGGGTACTCTCTCCTCTGGCTTCTCCCCGACTCTGCAGTCCCTATCTTCCCTCCAAATTTACCAAAAATCCTCATCTCTTCTTCTCTTAATTTAAGCTCCCTGATACACATTTTATAAATCCTGGCACAAGCAACATTTTTAGCTAGATAAAAATATCTTCTCCGAATGAAATCCTTTAGTTGATAGCTTAAAAAAAAAATCCCAATATTAATCATTGTGTTTCTACTTTTCAGTATTTCAATAGTGATGAAAAGTAGCATAGGCCAGTAGCACTCCCTTGAGGTCTCAACAGAAACACTGCTGTATGTGGCTTTGTGAAGGTGAAGCATCAGTGATCTGTGGAGAAGCTACACAGATATAACACCCCAACACAGGCTGATAATCTGAGCTTTAACCCATACCAAAAGGCAAGTGTCAAGACCCACCATTATAACTCTCACACAGTTCCCGCAGCATATGACCTGCAGAATTCAGTTGATGTAGTCTGAGTAAGATGTTGGAAAACCAGATAAGAGACAAGCAATGGTCTTGGAAATCAAAAACCCAAAATGCCATATCTAACTTAAGGATTTTTTAAGCCAGCTTGTTCAAAGTTCCACAGACGATGGGTCTGGGTTATAATGCTTTCCTTTCGTACTCAGTTCCTATAAAATGATCTTATATTACAGTCTCATCAAAACAGTCAAACATTTTATAATACTGCTTTTACTCATCAATTTGTCATGCATTCTTGAGCTACTGTATATTTTTATGATTCCACAGTGAGAACTGTTCAGGTCCATCTGCATCTAAGACACTGACCACAGGCCCAAGTAAACGAGGCAGTGGCAGTGAAGTAAACATTTTAAAGGCCTCCAATGGCTTCATAAGACATCCATAAATGCCCTTGGGTTGGCATGGAAAGATAGCAAGGAACTGATTTGGGAAAGGAACACTGAACCTGACACACTCAAAAAGGCTTGTTTTTCTTTTTTCATTGGAAACCTTGGACAAGATTTTGGGAAATTTTTAATGAAAAACAACCCCTTGAGACGAAGGGAAGAAGAGGGAAAACCCAAAGGGCCTCACCTGTTGCGTGGCTGGCAGCCGGGCTGCGGAACCGCAGGGGAATGGCTGCGCAGTATGGGGGACGGGGTGGTGGTCTTCCCGGAACCCGCTGAGGGAGGGGGTACGCCGGAGGAGGGGTTCCGCATGTAGGCACGGTTCGAAGTGGACAGCAGCTGAGGTGGGGGGCGACTGAAGTCTTGGACAGAGGAAGTGGCATAGACTCCTGAAGGCTGGTTGAGCCAAGGGGACTGTCGCCAAGAACTGGCTCTCGGGGAATCCAGGTTATCTAGAGATTCACCTCTGAAACACGGAAAGGGTTCATCCAAGTTATAGAACACATTCAACTAGAGATCCACTTAACACCATTATAGTCATTAAAATACCCATGTATTTTATAAGCAGGTATGAATCTAACAAGGCCAGTTACATATAAAATTACCTTTAACAGCTAAAGTTCCTTTTCATCAAAGGCACCATGATGTTTCATATTCAGTTAACCTTCATTTATTTTTTTTTAATTTTTTAAATTTTTATTGGAGTAGAGTTGCTTTACAATGTTGTGTTAGTTTCTACTGTACAGCAACGTGAATCAGCTATACGTATGCATATATCCCCTCTTCTTTGGATCTCCTTCCCATTTAGGTCACTACAGAGCAAGAGTTCCCTGTGCTATACAGTAGGTTCTCATTAGTTATCTATTTTATACACAGTATCAATTGTGTTTATATGTCAATCTCAGTCTCCCAATTCATTCCACATCCCCTTCCCCTTTGGTATCCATACGTTTGTTCTCTATGTCTGTGTCTCTATTTCTGCTTTGTAAATAAGATCGTTATGCACTTGACATTAATTCTGACCTACAAAGATCGACTCCAAATTATGAGGGTTTTTTCCTACCTGGTCAATTTTGTTGTTATGACTTTTAAAACTTTCTCTCTTATCCCAAGTTTGAAATATGTATTTTTTTCAAATTATAAAAGTATTATATCATCATGATGAGAAAGACCCAAGCAATCCAGCAGGGTATATACACTTTTACTTACAATTTACCTGCCCTAATCCCCAGAGGTAACCACTGTTGACTGTGTATCCTTCTAGACTCTTTCCTCACACATGCAAGTATATATTTACATACATATACAAATTTACATATGTACGTATAACCATGTCTATATACATATGTAATGTGCTCGTATGTTTAACATGCTTAAACAAATGGGATTATTCTACAACTCATATTCTTCATAACTTGCTTTATTGCATGTAATATACATTTTCTTAGAACTATCTTCATGTCAGTTCAGGTGATAGAAGGTACTTTGGTGGCCCCCAGTGGATCATCTTCCTGGTATCCACGTCCTTGTGTGGTCCCCTCCCACTGATTCTGGGCTTAGCCATGCGACATGTTGGTCAAGGGGACATTAGCGGACATGAGACAAATGGAGGTTTGATAAGCACTTGCACATTAGGGCTTATACCTCTTGCAAGGTTTCCTCTTTTAATCCAGGTGCCAGGTTATGAGGCAACCCAAGCAGCTATGTGGGGAAGCCTATTTGGAGAACAGCAGCTCCCAACCAATAGCTCCAGCTGAGCTCTCAGTGGAGTATCAGAGGTCAGCAAGTTATAGCCCACTGCCAGGATACGAAAAATGCATGAGCTAAGGGTATTTTATCTTTTCAAACAGTGATTTAAAAAAACAACAAAAAATACACGACGCAGACTTAGGTGGCCTACCAAGCCTAAATTATTGACAATCTGGTCCTGCACGCAAAACAAATTGCCAACCGCAGCTCTAAATGACTACAGCTGCCAAGTGCCCCAACCAATACCATGCAAAGACCTGCCCAGCCAACGCTCAGAATTTTGAGAGTAGTGAATTGTTATTTTAACCCACTCACTGTTGAGGCGGTATATTATAGAGTGATGTCCCTTTCACTCTTTAATAGTTGTATAGTATTCTACTATTCAGGGTGCCACTATTTATTTAATGAGCACCAAGTACACTCTTATTTGTAGATATTCTGATTATTTCTCTTTTTTGCTACTGCCAATACTATCTTTGCATACTTATCCAAATATAACCAGAAGATAAAGTGCCGGAAACTCAAGTGCTCACGGGGTATACGCAAAAACTTCTGCTTAATAAACACTGAAAGAACTGCCCACCCGGTTGGGAACAAGAATTCCTGTTTCCTTATACAATTGTCAACACTAGATTTAATCAGTACTAGATTCAATCAATACTAGATTTAAGTTAATTTAATCAATACTAGATTTAATCAACCTTTTAACTCTACAAATCCCACGAGCAAGGCATACCACTGTTGTTTTAGGAGAAGTGTTGATCTGTCATATGCTTCCTGACTTTGTTTCTTTTTCTATGAACTATCTGTTCATATCACTTGTCTATGTTTCTATAAAGTTGTCAGGGTTTATTTACTGATTTTCAAGCGTTACTTTTACATTGAGGTAATTAGCCCTTGGTCTGTAATGTGTTGTCAGTAATCTTCCTCAGTTGGTCAGCTGTGGAAATACTAAATAGAAGTAGCTTCAGTATTCACTTACCCACGATACATCTGTTTAGTTCATCCTCTCATCTCCAATTAATTTATATCTCTGGATTTTCCTTTAAGTTACAAAAATTAGGTGTCCACACTTTGTGAACACTACTTTCATGACTCCAATCTAACCACTGCCTCGTTAGAAACAGAGGTTTAATTTTTTTTTTTTTTTTTGGTTCAGCATCATCCACGGAAACACTAGGACCACATCAATTATTTAAGTACCTGAATCACACATCAGAGCTCCACAGGCAGCCTGGCAACCTATTAGCCGTGTGGTTTTGTCTGAGTGCGTTGCTTGCTCTAGTCACAGCTTCTTCGTATGGAAAAGCAGAATTACTATCCCTGCCTCAAGATATTCTTTCCAGATTAAGTGAGATGATGTAGACAAAGCACCTGGCACGTGTCTGCCACTAATCAGTGCTCCGTGACAAGTGCCCAATGACATCTGCTCTCCTTCTCTTTCCCCCACTAAATCTTACATAAGAAAAGAAATGATGACATCTCTTCTGTCCAAAGCAGCCAGCACGTCTAGAAATTAAACATCTGCACCTCAGTATAGAAGGAGAAATAATTCTGAAGATGTCTCTCACCTTCTCATAATCCCAGGCAGACAAATAGGCTCTTTATTGACACTGGAACTGCGCTGTCGGATCCAGCTATTGTCATCATAAAGGGACGTTCTCTTCCTCATTTCTTGAAGGATTTGCTGTCTCTCCAACTCCGCTCCTGATGGGACTTGTTCCTTCTTGGAGCTTTTCTGCGATGAGCTACTGCTCCCAGTTCGGTCTAAATATCTATTGCTTCCTAAATTAAAAACATCAAAAGTTCTGGGATTAGCACATTAAAAAAAAGGCATAGTGGATAAATCTCCAAATACAGTGGAGCAAAAAAAAAAAAAGTGACATTGGGCACATATGCTCACATTATCAATTCTCAATGAGACTGCTGCCTCAGAACATAAAGGAACAGTCTCCTGTCCCTAGAAATTCCAATTCCACACCCAGAGGCATACCAGAGGGCTGCCTAAAAAGGAGACAACCAGCCTTGATTTCAGCAGTATTACATTACAAACTGCTCATCTAGAAAGTTTCTCTTCCACTATTTCCTTCCTTCCTAAATTAAAATCAATCAAGCACCTGCTCACTGAATGCTTGCTGTGACAACTCTGCAAGGGAACAGGGCACTCTGTTCTTTCAAAACACGTACACTCCCCCTGCGGAGAGAGCTAAGACATAAACGCATGCATCTCCGGCTAACATGGCTCGAGTCTTCATGGTATAAGTCACAGAATAAGTCATGACCAAATCATAGGAATGAGAGCATATTCAATGACCAAAACGGCTTTTGTGAAATAGCCAAGTAATCCAAATGATAAGCAAGGAATGTTATCAGACTTTTATCTCCTGTCAAGGAACAGACAGAACTATAATTTGGATGAATGACAATTAAGTCAGGTTTTATCCTGAAGGCGTTGTCTCCTTGGATTTGCTGATTAATTCCTGATATGGGTAAAACATCCCTAACTTTGATGTATCCTCCCCATCTCAATTTGGATTAGAAAATTTCATCTAAGGATTTATTTTCTTTTGCTCTCTAGATTCACTGCTATTGTCTTTCTTTCAAAATTCATTCTGCCTTAGTTTATCTTCCAGTAAGCAATGAACAAGGCCACCAAAGGTTTCTTATACACGCCTATGTTTACATTGGTGTATGCACACAGCTTATCAATTTGGTCAGATTTGGAATAAAATGTTTTCTATTTTAAAGATGCCTTACTGGCATAGCCAAGTTTTTCAATAAAATATTTAATAACGTCTACCGTGTGCTATACAAGAGCTTACGGTTAGTAAAGGGGAGAAAACATACATAGAAAAGCAGCCAGATTAATAACACTAGTCACAATATTAACAAAACTATTTCTGAGAGTCACACTTGTTATTACTAACAGGTCCCGTGTTTACGTTCAAGAGAGAATATGATCACTGCAGGTTAAAAATGTTTCATGGCAGATTCAAGTACTTAAACTTTAATTTTAATGGTGGCTTAGGGGCAAATTCAGGGGAGAAGAAACTGGAAATCCAAACAGGTGAGAGCAGAGGAACTAGATCAGAAAGCATCTGATAAGTTGGAAAATGAGAGAGAGAACAATTTGGTTATAGTTAAGGGCCCCTAATGGGGAAAACAGCAAAATACGCTGGAAAGTTAAACTAGGACCAGACGATGGAAGGTCCTCTGTGTTAAGGGAAAAGGGGTGATTACAGAACCTATTAGAAACTGTAAATTCTACAAGCTTTAACCAGAGCTGCCATCAGACCATTGGGGCCTGTGGATGTTGTTTTGTTCACAGAGGGCTGTAAATTTTTTTTCATGGCTCACAGGCCCAGCCGCTCCGGGGCATGAACCCGTGTCCCCTGCATCGGCAGGTGGACTCTCAACGACTGCGCCACCAGGGAAGCCCCATTTTGAATTTTTTGAATCTTGTCATTTAAATGTCCAATTTCAGGTTTATATGCAATTTCGGGTTTATATACAATTTCCCTGGTACTCTGCAGAAAACTTTTCTGTCCCAATTCTTTGGAGGCAAGATGAAATTCACTATACAAAATCATATCAGCATCACTTTGCAAAATTTCCACAGATTTCCTTAACTATTTATAATCATTTTAATCTTGCAGTACTCCCTCCATCATAAAATAAAGCCAAATTAAGCACAAGATAATTTTGTTCTTATACACAAATGGGAAGGGGTGCTAAAAATCTGTAGTATTTTAAATATGTAATCTTAATCAACCTGAAATACCTTGACCTTAAAAATACTGATCATAGGGTGTGATAGCATTACTAAGCAATTGCGCTGAAGAATTCTGGAAAAAATTCACATTTACCATTTTTGTTTGTGGGGTAATCATCCAGTTCAGTAGTGGATCTGGATTTATTCCTAAAACACAGAACAGATTACATACATCTCACTAAGAACATCCTTTTCATATTTATGAAGTAAGAACCCCCAAAAGATTACTTTTTAAAGCAGCTGATTTATTTCCCATGTCTGTTGAGAGCCATATTTATTTTCATACCAAGGTATTTTTCATGTTGCACAAACTAGCAGAAAACAAGACATCTCTAAAGAGAAAAGAGCTTGATGCTAGGAACAGAAGCATGTGAAAATCCTCTCCAAGTTGATGTCAGTTAAAGCCTATGATTTTCTGACCAGCTTGAATACTTTGACTCTCTTCTCTTCCAGACATCAATCTTCCCAGGCTGTACAAAGCATCTGTCATCAGATCACCTAACATCAGACTGTCAGCACTTCCTTCACACTGCCCAAGGGTCAAGAAGTCATCTTTGGGGGCATTAGGGTCCTACTCTGAAACAGCAACTCACCAAATGTTATCCTAGCATTCCAAAGAGGTACTGGAGCACACTGGCATAGGCAACTTCTGAAAAGGCCTAAACCTTGGGTCCATATACCAATCCATGCTCATCTCTTTCTCACTCTCCTAGGCACAATAACTTCAAATACTAGTAATAATAATGAATAATAATATATTATATAATAACAATATACATTGTCATACATAGGTATATGCAGACGTTTATAATATATCAATACAACATATAATATATCACAGCTGTTAGCAACATCCATGAATGGTTTCATTTGTATTAAGGTAGAAGAAAATATTTTTAATGCATGATGTCTAGCTACGCTCCTTAATGCCTCTAGGGCATGCTTTATCACAACTACCTACGAGCGTTTCATACTTTCCAGGATTCCTTAAGTTTCCTTTCCCTAAAATCTACTTATTTTCTCAAGGTAATGAACCACATACATCAAGCTTATTTATATATATATAAATAAATCATAGCTTTAAAAAAGAGAGATACACATTTTAATGATCTAAAGTTACCCAGAAACATTCACTATAAATAAGGTTATCCATCACTAGAATTTTTTGTCTAGCTTAATGTCAGCCCATTAGTACCTTTATGTATGCTGTTTTTCTTTTCCCTATCTACTCTGAGCCCTGTTTAGTCATCCTGATTGCCTACAGAGACGAGTCCTTCCTTATTTCTAAGGTGAACTTCCTAAAGGAGATATTTTAGCTGTGAAAACACAGATTAATGGTCATACACTGGATATATATATAGACAGACTTTTCAGAAGTCCTTAGTGATTTTAAGAGTGCAAAGCATTTTTAAAGTTCTTTTAAAATATTAAATTTAATGTTTTAGGAAATATATAACTTTTCAGGTATCTGAAATCCTATCTTCATTCCCTGAAACTGACTAGTAGTTCTAACCAAACTAAGAGGAAGGCTACAATTCTCATTTCAGATGTCCGCATGGAACTTTTGGTAAGCTTATGCCATTGCTTATAACTTTTTTAAAATGAAGCTTCAGGTAGATCACAAAAATGAACACAAGTCTTATTCTGTGTCCATTACCCTTGCACTGTGGCTCCTCCCACAAAGAGAGAGGGTTTTTCTCCTCTCTGTGAACTTGCGCTGGCCTTGTGACTTTAGATAACAGAATGTGGCAGAAGCAATGGTGTACCAGGTCAGACCTTAGACTGCAAGGTGCCTCGCACGCTTTCTCTCTTTAATTCTCACTCTTTTCTCTGTCCAGCCACCATGTACAGAAGACTGCACTGGCTTGCTGAATGTTGAAAGACACGTGGCTTAGTTGTTCTCACTGTCCCTGCTGACGGCCAGTCAACTCCCAAAAGCAGAATTGCTTAGTAAACTGGTGGTAGATGCACTAGGGACCCAGTCAATTAAAAGAACCACCAGTTGAGTTTAGTCTAAAATGCTGACCCGCGAAATCGTAAGTCAAGTCACTAAGTTTAGGGGCAGTTGGTTACACGGCAAAAGCCAGTTGATACAAACATCAACCAGCAGGATATCTTTGTATCCCACAAAAGAGCAGGCGCTAAAGCAGTCCTACAAAACATCTAGGCAAGACCTCAAATATTCTTCTGAAGCCAATTACTCCAACCAAATTACAATTAAAGTTCTACACACCTGTCACTAGGAAGCAAACCTGAAGATTCTTCTTCTCTCTTTGGTATGTCATAGGAATCAACCGGCCTAAAAGATGGAAAAAGAGTTTATGCTCAAAGTATTAGACTTTAATGCCTGCCCAGAGTTTAAGAAATGGATATCAACGTATTGTTATTCCAGCCTCTTTATGAGAATGGTCTCTGAGTTGAAAACTAAACATACAGAAGTATTTCAATCCATCCCTACAGAAAACAGACCTACTACCGCCAACAGACATTTGCAATTCATTCATTCCACAAACATACACTGAGTGCCTGCTATGTTCTGGTACTATTCCAGGGCTGGGCTACCGAAGCAAATAAAACAAACTTACTGGCCTCATAACACATTTTAGTGGGATGGGGCAGGTTAACAGACAAGCAAATAAATGCATAATGTAAAGCAGGCGAGTGTACACTAGAGAGAAAGGGTCGGGGGAAGAGACGTGTTTCTGATGAGGTATTCTGCAAAGTCTGAGAAGGTGACCTTGGAGCAGAGCCTTAAAGAAAATGAGTAAGCCACACAAACACGTGAGGGAAGTCTTCTCCAGGTACAGGGACTAGAAAATGCAAAAGTCCCGGGTCAGAGTCAGTTGGACATTTTCATGGAAGGAAAAGGAGGCCAGTGTGACTGTAAGCGACCAAGTGAGGGGAAGAGTGGTTGGAAGCCGGGCGGACAAGAAGGCCGAGATGCAATTCATTCAAGCCATCGGGGCCACGGCGAGGACTCTGGATGATGTTGTAATGTGACAGGGAGCCATATGGGAACTTTGAGGAGGGAAGTTAGGTGACAGGATCACTGACAGTGAAAAAGGTTCACCTCTGCTTGTGTGGCCCTGCGTGGAGGACGGATAGCAGGGAGCAGGGGGACCAGTTAGCTGTATCCATTCCCCACTTCAGAGGCACCCAAGTCAGATCAACTGAAAAAGCACACGCGCCCTTCGGCCGTGGGGACAGACCTTCTGTACTGGTATATTTGGATAGAAGTTTCCCTCTCTCTCTCCGCCTGGCGCTTCTGCTCGTCTGCCTCTGCCTCTGCCTCTGCCTCCGCCTGGCGCCGCTTCTGCTCCTGGTCTTTCTCTTGCTGCTGCTGCTGCCTCGTTTCCTCCTCTGCCGGGGTTCCTTCGCTGTCAGGTGCCTTGGACTCTTCGCCCCGGGTGGCCACAGCAGGCTCCCGTGTGGTCAGAGAAATGCTGTTTGAGTTTAGGACCATTAGCTCCTACGTGACCAGGGAGAAAAGAAACCCATCTGAATCTGTGCATTTCTGTACTATGCACAGATACGTCTATATTCAGTTTTAAATGATACTTATTGTAGTTGGCCCAGAATTCCACTTGAAATAACGTTAAAAGTTTTATCACTAACAAAAATCACACATGGGGGGTGGGGCTGTAACACAGAAGAGGAAGATGCACTGAGAGCCTAGCGATAGGATTATTTAGTGACACAGTAGAGAAGCTAGGAGAAAGGCTGAAACGTCACAGTGAAATTGACAAACCAGAGCCTGGTATTTTCAGAGAACTACACAGGTGAATGTGTGACAAAAGCCAGGTGAAACGGGGTAGCTTCCACTTTACAGCGAATTTCATCAACAAGGTAGAGAAGTTAGAAGAGGGCGTGGGCCAACACTACCTCATTCAAGTACTTGGAATTCTCTCTCTCAGCCTCCTGCTTAGCCCTCTGCCACTCTTCCCTTAGCTTCTCCTGTTCACGTTGATATTTTTCCTACAAGATGAGATGGCATATTAATTAGTTAATAGGTTAATGATGTTAATCTCTCATTTGCATTTTGCCAGTTCTACCCTCTACCTCCATCTTTAAAGACAGAGATATTGGTTTAACCAATCAGATTTGCACCCCTAAAGTAGATCATAGCTTATACTGAGCTAAAATGCAGACTTGGGAAACGGCAGACATTCAGAATTGAACCCATATCCACTCTTTACTGTGGCTGTAATTCATCGACGCCCCTAGCTAACTGGAAGGGGCACTGAATTACGGTGCAATGGACCAAGCACACAGTTTATGCAGGTGGAGGTCCTGACAAACCTCTACACCTCTCATGCATAAGAAAATCCATAAAACGATGGTGCCACATACTCTAAAAATATACAAAGGGTCTAATAAATAATTTTAAAAGGAGGACTCTGGAAATTTTCAAAATGGAAAAGTATTTCATAAAAAATGTGCTACAGGGGCTTCCCTGGTGGCGCAGTGGTTAAGAATACGCCTGCCAAGGCAGGGGACACGGGTTCGAGCCCTGGTCCGGGAAGATCCCACGTGCCGCGGAGCGACTAAGCCCCTGCGCCACAACTACTGAGCCCACATGGCACAACTACTGAAGCCCACGCGCCTAGAGCCCGTGCTCTGCAAAAGAGAAGCCACCGCAATGAGAAGCCCGCGCACTGCGACAAAGAAGTGGCCCCCACTCGCCGCAACTAGAGAAAGCCCGCGCGCAACAACGAAGACCCAACGCAGCCAAAAATAAATAAATAAATTTATTTATTTTTAAAAAATGTGCTACATATCAAAAGATTTGTTAATTATGAGGTTATTGGCTTTTAATTTTTTTTAAGTTGCTTCTTAATGTAGGTTGACACTGAGCAGGAAAAGCTGTTAAAGCAAACTGAGTCCCTGCTGACCCACACTACCCTGCTTTACCTGCAGCAGGCGGTCCTGCTCTTTCTGCCACCTCTCCTGCCGCTTCCGCTCCCCTTCCTGATCCCACGTCCAGCGACTCGGGGCACTGATGGTCGGGACTGGAAGCTGCCGAGTTACAAGAGAAAAGGTGTAAAGCAGAGAAGAATATGTTACTTCATTAAGTCATCTACTGAAGTACTTTTTTTTTTTTTTTTTTTTTTTTTGCGGTACGCGGGCCTCTCACTGTTGTGGCCTCTCCCGCTGTGGAGCACAGGCTCCGGAAGCGCAGGCTCAGCGGCCATGGCTCACGGGCCCAGCCGCTCCGCGGCATGTGGGACCTTCCCGGACCAGGGCATGAACCCGTGTCCCCTGCATCGGCAGGCGGACTCTCAACCACTGCGCCACCAGGGAAGCCCTACTGAAGTACTTTTGCATACATAAATTATTCATATCACCCTTGGCCTACGCTGTACTAAAGGAGGGTGGGCTTTATATATCAAAATAGGTCTCTTACACAAATGAACTTATCTACGAAACAGAAACAGAGACTCACAAACATGGAGAACAGACTCATGGTTGCCAAGGGGGAACAGGGCAAGGGGCGGGGGGGGGGGTTGTATTGGGAGTTTGGGATGAGCAGATGCAAACTATTTTATATAGAATGGATAAACAACAAGGTCCCATTGTATAGCACAGGGAACTTCTGATATATCCAATATCCTGTTATAAACCATAATGGAAAAAATATGAAAAACAGTATGTATATATATATATATAACTGAATCACTTTGTTGTACACCAGAAACTAACACAACATTGTAAATCAACTATACTTCAATTAAAAAAAAATAGGTCTCTTTATCTTGGAAAGATACTCCTGGATAAACTCTCATGCAGCTTAAAATAACGGTAAGCGATGCTACTGGGTGCTAATTCAGTCCCACCCAGGCCTCCTTGTTTATTCCAAAACCAAATGAATACTACTTACATCAGGCACCACAGAATCGGAACTTCCTATATTACAGCACGTGGGCAAGGAAAGAAAAAGAAAACAGTATAAATCTTCATTTCTATGAAATAATTCCTTTCAGAAAGTTGTATCACTAACTGTCTCTATGCCAATATACTGAGTGACATCAGTTTTTTCAAACAACAGTACATTTCTCTCTTTAGTTCCATCTGTTTGTTACTCATCTTCCAAATTCAAAGTCAGTAAAAAGAAGAGAAACAGTGGATGCCAAAGTTTCATCTTATCTCTAGGTGCTAGAGCTGAGATACTGGTGTACTTATTTCTAAGGGTTCAGGGTTCTTTTATTAATAGAGTGGATAGTATTCTCATAACTTGGCCTAACAGAAGAAAAATTGAATTTCAAATATTACAACATCTACCAAACCCAATTTTTTTACTTGCTGCTATTCAATTACATTGTGACAGGTGTAAGTCACATTTTTCAGGCCTTATTGCTAAGGAGCTACTTTTCTGAAATAAGCCACCAACGAACATATTCAAGAAACATTTCCCTTTCCACTCCTATTATTTGAAACACAAAATATTCAGACTTCATGTGTAACCCTATGGGCAGAACGCTATTCTTTTTATTCTTATGGGGCCTACATAATTGTGTGTGCCTGTATGTAGTACAATGATTATAAACATGTAAGCAAATTTCATAAGAAACACTACCATACTGTATTTTAAAATTTTCCTGAAACCTCAGCTGTCAAATAAATTATTCACTTACACAACCATATTTTTAAGAACACTGCTTTGAGATTTAAGAAAATATTCTTCCCTAAAATAGTCTGTTGAAGTAAAGTGCGTGAAAATGGAGAAAGAAAAGGAATTGCTTTATTTTAGCCAATTTGAGCTAGGCCTATCACACAGTTTCAATTAAATTACCATAGAATAACAAGAGCTGAACAAAAATTATCAAAAACACAAAGGACACTGACACAAATGGACCCTTGTACATGCAGAGCTGGTAAGCTACTTCTATTTACGGTCAAAAAGAAATCTTAATTCACCAAAAAAGACTACGAATAGATTAACACAAAATACACAAATCCAGTAAGTACCATGTTGTAAGGCAAGTTTGGAAATATTTTTGATAATCTTAAAAGTAAGAAATAATAACATTTTAGACACCAACAGCACACCCCCTACTGACTGTGCCATTGCATCTCAAATGTTGGATATTACTTTTAAGCTCTTGACTGCAAAGCACAGAGTTCAAACTGCATTCATGAGACAGAGCATTAGACAAACGTGAAAGGGGAGGATATGCCACATGCACGGCACATCGTAACGCAGCACTGCCCGACTACACCAACAAAGAGAATCTCAAAATGTACTTGTTTACAGATGTGACCAAATTTACAGAGCGGTCCTATTAACACTCCAAAGCCATCGTCCCAATAGCAATCAGCATTTTCCAAAACCCAAAATTTGACTCTAAAAGTTGGCCAATTGTATGTTGGTGTAATCTAATATTATGCAATTTGTAGGAAGCAGTAAGGCATAAATGAAATTCCTCATTTCTTACTGTCACCCAGTGGCAAGTAGTGTGTGTTTAAACAGCATCTCAATGTTTTTAATTAAAAAAAAACCAAAAACTTCAGAGGTATACAAAGGACACACAAAGACCCATTACCACAGAGGTAGACCCATGAACTGTAAGAAAAGCCTGATGACCCTAGGGAAAGAATGGAAATGGGTTATGTTGCTTGGTCATAATGATGGCCAAATAGAAGAGGCTCAGTGCCCAGCACCACAGACTATCAGGAAAAGAGTGGAGAGTGGGAACAATTCCATGAAAGTACATGAATTGTTAGCTTGGCAGTTTACCTTGTTCAAAAAATTGTGATCGCCTTTTTAAGTTTTTCAAAGAAATAGGTTCAGAGGCTAGTTGAAAAATACAAACACAAAAAAAAAAACACATCAATACCATGTAATTCATTTTAATCTCTCACCACTGGAAAACTAAACGATACTTGATACATCTTTCCATTCTGTAGCAATATTATTTTTAAAATGATAAAACTGATTGCCATAGAAGATAGGGATTATTTCAATGCACAAAGACACACATAGTTTTAGTAGTCTATACTACATTCAAATTAGTAAAAGGAACTAATATTTTGATTAATAAATTTTAGCAGGTAGCATCACAGTTTCAAAGTAGCTGAAGTAACATCTTCCGTGCTAGATCACACCCCTTTAGGGAAGTGGAAATTAAAATGTTTTTGCTTAGGTTAATCAATTCAAAATCTTTTCTAGTACAGGAAGAATTGTTTGTAACTAAGATATTTCATAGTACTAGTAAGTAAAAAAGGAACTAAAAATAATGGGGAGGCGGACAAGAAAATAAATATCCAGAGAACAATTCTAAAAAAAACCCAAATGCTAAAATTAAAATATTCTTCTAACTAGACTATTTTGCCCTAGTTTCCAAGATCTTATAGCCCCCAACTTTACATAAAGCAAATAGAGTTCAATCAGATAAAAAAGAAAAAGAAAATATTCTGACTTCTACGGATCTGTCACAAGATTATGGCAAATGATTATTATACTTCAGTTTATTCATAAAATGTAAATGTAATTATTATTTGACACTAGTTGATATTGACTTATCTAAACAAAACCCTCAAATGACAGGGCCTGTGTATCGCCCCATAGTCACTAACAAGTGCTCTGCAGAGTCACAGACAGAACGGGACCCGCACAGCTTAGATTAAAATATCATGAAGAAAAAAGCAGTCATGTTCACTTTTAAAAACTCCTTTGGCAAAGAATGCAATATCAAACATAAATATATAGTCACATAATTATCAGAAATTAAATACATAAATAATCAATAAAGGAAGGGAAATTTATAAATCTGGTTTGATTTTGACGTAAGGTATTATGAACTGACAAATGCAGATTCAAAACCACCAAACCACTGAGAAAACCCAGACCTGTGCCTGGCAGTCTAGTTTCATGCTAAGAGAAGCTTCATCCTCTTTGGGTTTCTTTCCCTGCCTATGTGGACCAGATCTTTCTTATTTATTTTGTGTGTCTAAGCTATAGCACACAGCATGTGGTAGCTCAATTATTTGTAGATAGACAGCAGAAGGAAGGGAGTGATGACTCCATAATGCAAAATTTCCCTAGGTGCTATGTCTGCTTTTTCATTACAGATGGGTACGTCTGCTAACTACTGTTACTGCCACTGGCATTTCCTTATTACTAGCTGCTTCCAGGCTTGTCCCTTTCACAACATAAAAAGGGAGAAAGGAAACCTCGCATTTAACTAAGATTCCCTTTGCCAGCACACCATAGCGAGAAGGCTGATGGCCTCGGGAAAACCAGTCTTTCTTATTTGGATTAGACACATAGGCACTCAAAGCTCCTGGACAGGCTGCCAAAGCTTTGTTTGCAGTTCCTGGACTATTCAACACTGGAACTGAATGCCCTTCCACCTGGCTGCAATTGGATCTATGTGCTAACCTCTGAGTTTCAACTTGCAGTAGATCAGTTTTGCTTTCACTCACAGATATTAATTTTTATAGTAGCAGAACTTGAGCGCAATGACTTCTCCTATATTATAAATGTAAGCTATAATGGTCATGTTTACCTTTTGATTCAAAAGTATTGCTTTCATCACGAATTCCATTAATTTCTTTTGATTCAGTATTCTAGAAACGATAAAAATGCCAGTTAACAACATTCTCTCCAATTGGACTTCAAGCTTAAATAATGCATTTCTCATTAGTGAAAATATCTTCTAATGACATGAGTTTTTCACAGCATTAATATATTCTTTACAGCCTTTTACATATAATAGAAACGTAATTTTTTCATTGTTCTTCGATATTTGTGGAAGAATTAATGACCAACTGTAAGCACGAATAGCTTTAAGTTCAATCAGTCATTAATTTTCCAAGAAACATGATGGGCCAAATAATCATTGGTCCATTCGGTTTATATTTATGAGTAAGCAACACAGTCATATAGGATTCTCTAACATTTAAACTTTTCTTATACAAGGTAGCAGGATCTCCTTATTACATGAAAGGGAGCATCTTGGGATAACAGCCGTTATATCTAGGGAGTCAATATAAACACATTTATTTGCAAATTTAAATTTAACTATTACTTTGAAAATTAGAAAATTTCTACATTATAATTATTTTAAATCAATTAATGTAACTGTGTATCTCTTAACCACATATGTAAGTCTACCCATCACATTCACCCACACAAGAACTAAAACTGCTTCATGAGGTTTTAAAACTGCACACAATTACTATATCTATTTTACCAGTAAAGACTAAGGAAAGCATAGAAAAGTTATAGTGTATAATTTTACATAATTAACTACTTCACATTCACAAAGATCTGAGAGAGGGGTATAATGATGAAGGATTGGTAAGAAACACCTGCAGGGACTTCCCTCGTGGTCCAGTGGTTAAGAATCCACCTTCTAGTGCAGGGGATGTGGGTTCGATCCCTGGTCGGGGTACTAAGATCACACATGCCACGGGGCAACTGAGCCCGCCCATCACAACTACAGAACCCACGCACCGCAACAAAGAGCCCACCCGCTGCAACTAAGACCTGACACAGCCATAAATAAATAAATAAACAAATAAATGTATGTTTAAAAACAAACCCTGCAAAACATCACTATGGGATCTTTTGATTTTTTTATTATATAACTCACTATTGCTCTAAATTATTAATGAGTAATGCCTTATGATTTTCAAAAACATATTTTATTCTCATTACTATAAATTACCTTATTCAACTATCTATGTTTTTAAAACAGCATCAAAATTGTTCAAAGAAAGCAGATTCTTTCCCCCCACAAACACACTTCCTATAGTTGCTTTGCTCTACCCAAATACTCCCACTTCTTGAAATACTTACAGAATTCTGAAGGCTTTCTGAGAATTCAGCTGTTATTGATAGATTTGAAGATTTGTCTGAGCTGTAAATTCCAGAAGTTGCATCAATCCACTTTGTTTCAGGTGAACCTATAATTTTGGTAGCCATACTGGTGAGATTGAGGGTTTTATGCCGTGTAAATGGCAGGGAAGGCTGGTCTTTGCCCCAGTCTGATTGGCACACGAAGATCAAGAAATGAGTACACGTAAATGTTGAAGTTGAAAGAACAAAGTACTGAATGTACATATACAAAATACACACACAGAAGACAAACAAGTCAGATAGTGTGTGAAAGAAATGAAGAGTTTAGGCCTTTTACCAACAGATCACCTTCCAAAAACAGAGGGTTAGAGCATGTTAATAGTGAAAAGACTGGCAAATTTGCTGAATCTTTCTGTAAACCAGGACTGGGTATTATATTTTGATATCATAAGTTGGTAGGTCTGGAAGGCTTAACGCCCTTCCCCATCTAACCTCAACAATTAAGCAACACAATAATGAAATGTACATCGAAAGTTCTTCGCGAATGAACAACTGGGATATTGACCTACTGTGCTCTCTCTTATACCAGTTACAGTCACCATGCTGTAGAGGAAGTGAAACCATGGTGTAATTCTTAATATTCAACCTCATCATATGACTTCCAAATGCAGATATAATTACAAGAGCCTTCAGCTGATATGTGCATTCAAAGCCAGTCCAGCATATAAATCAGTCAATAAATAATGCAGAATTCAGTAAATTTGCTAGTGAAAAGCTTTCAGACAGAACATCCAAAGAAGCATCATTCAAGACTTGTCTCGACATAACCACAAAACATCTTTAAGCCAAAAAATAAAAAAGTGAAACGAAGAGAGAAGAAAATGTTATTGAAGCAAGCTGTTATAACCACTTGCCAAAGACCAGTTCCCAATTTAGAAAGCCAAACACGGTGGTATAACCAACTCACCAGACTTTCCATAGCGCCTGATATCCATTACTAGGTTTCCAGTTTCCTGAGCATTAGCCATGGTTTCCTCCCACTCTTTTGTGTCCTTATATGAAAACTTAGTGTTGTTGATAGCAATAATTTCATCATCTACCTGTAGCTGAGAAAATTCTGCTGGGCTACCTAAATAAAGCAAAATAAATTAAACTACCAATAAAAAATAAAAACATGTCCTACTAGTCACTGCTTATTTAAATTAAGAGAAAAAATGACTTCTTAATCTCACCTAATCACTTCTCATATTCTTTTCAGGTGCAGATGAGTCACAAAATTTCTTAAAGTTATCAAATATTTGAGTAGCTACAACATTACAAAGCAACCAAAGGCATTTTTTAATCCTATAGAATGTATCTTACTTAATGTTTAAAGGGAAATGATAAACCCATCTGTTCAATAAAATTTCTTTATTAACCTCCTAGGAAGAAAATTTTAAATTATTTTTAAATTAAAAATGTGAAATATATATTCCGCTTTAGCTGAGCTTCCAAAGCCGGATGCACTCTAGAATGGAGAAAAAAACAGAGCCGCTTAAAATGGCTTAAAATTACTACTTACCATTATCTAATTAAAGCAGCCTTGAAATTTCAAAGAAATAACCAAAGTTCACATGCATTTTTATATAGCTAAAATATGTAAATGAGGAACTCCTCATAAATACAATAGCTTTCGTTTTAATTTTAGGTCTTGTAATATTTTGCTAAGAGTTTCTGGGCTTGATTTGGTGGAGGAGGGGCAGTGCTTTTGTAAAAGTCCCAAAGCATCCTCAGGAGTCCTTGGGCAATAGATACATTAGGACGCTCCGAAAATATTGACTATATAGCACCTATGTATCCATCACAAACACAAATGATCAGGGAAAGTTCTTTCTGGATCTTCAATTTAGCATTGTTTGTTAGTAGTTCCAAATATTAAGCCTAAAATTTTGATAACTGAAGTCTGTAAAAGTCACAAAATTACGACTCTTCAAAACTAAAATTAACGAGGCAAGATCAAACAATATGCAATTTGTAACTCCAACTATCAGTCTCTGGGAAGAGGATGCGCCTCTTCACTTTACTGCTGCATTTTTCACATTTGTTTTCTCCTCCTCTATCAAATAAACTAATTTCTCTGGGGGCTTTTTGAACAGCACAGGACAACAAAGGAGAAGAAACTTCAGTAGAGCTCAATCTATGATTTACCTGGTTCGACTGATGCTACGAAGATCCTGGAAAAATCCCATTTTACTGTAAATCCAAAGTCAAGGCTGTTCCCAGGCGTCTGGTTTATGCTGATTCTCATATCACTGAACTGATCCTGAAAACAAACATGAAACGGTGGGATCAAGTATCCCTGGCACCCACATGGAGGAAAGTCTATCCGTGAAAGAAGGGAGGCTGCACGCAAGGTACACTTGAATTATTTCATGATAAACCGGAAGCTTCATTCTTTTCCCCTTGGGTTTGGTAAAACCTTCACTTACATAAATATCTCTGAGTTTATTATTTTGCTGCTAAAATCAGGGAAATCGTCATATCCATAGATATTTTTCTTCACGTGCATACTATAAATCAGTTGATTTATATTGATAAAGCTTAGGCTTTTGCCCACCATACAGTTGGGTTTGCCCACCATACAGACCATTTTTTATAACCCAGGAATGAAGCTGAGTGAGATGTGGGGTGTGTGTGTGTGTGTATACACACACACACACACACACACACACACACACACACAATGGAATTCAGCCATGAGAAAAAGGACATCCTGCCATCTATGACAATATGGATGAAACTTGAGCACATTATGCTAAGTGACGTAAGTCAGACAGTGGAAGACAAGCACGTATGATATCACTTATACGTGTAGTCTAAAAGCCAAACTCATAAAACAGGGTGTAAAGTGGTGGTTACCAGGGGACGGGGGTGAGGGGACAGGGCAGATGTTGTTTAAGGGTACAAACTTCCAGTGAATAGTAAATGAGCCCTAGAGATCTAATACACAGTACTGTGAGTATAAACAATATCTTATTATAATGAAATTTGCCAAGAGACTAGAACTTCCAACCACTAAAAAGAAAGGAGAATTATGTAATGTGAGAGATGTTAATTATCACTACAACAGCAGTCACATGACAATATATAAGTGTATCAAATTAACATGCTGTACCTTTAAAATTTACACATTATATCTCAAATACATTGCAATAAAATGGCATCTTTGAAAATGCAAAAAAAGATTTAAATCATTTATTTTTAAAATGTCACAATACTTAAACTACCTCCAACATTCAATATATTTAGCCAAATAATTTTGAGGGGTTCATAGACACAAAATTCAGCTACCAGAATCACTCATCTAGGACTGGTACCACCCCCGAATGGGTATCTGAAAGTTTGGCAAGGCATTTTTGCTTGTCCTACTGCTGCATGAAGGTCGAGCGGTAAAGGCAGAGCTGCTACATTTGCTACAAAATGCAGAACTGGGTCAGACCTGAGGAACCACCAGTAAGATGCCAAGAGGGCCCCACTGAGACACCATGAGCTCCAGGCCACAACCCCCTTGAAGTAACAACAGCCCGCAGGCCCCAGAACTTGGACAACAGGCACACCTCTATTTTCATCTCCATCCCTACAGTCCACAGTCACAAATTTTGAGTTTCACGGACTTTCTTAGGCCATTTTCCAAAACAAATATTTTAAGTTTTACAGTATAGTACACTAGGTCTGTGAAAATTTTAATTAACTTCCATAAATTATATTTTTTGTTTCGGGTAAACAGCAGACATAAATTTTAGCATGTGTTTTCCAGACTAGTGTTTCCAGTTCTTTGAGTCATAATTATCAAGAACTTAGACTTAACTGTTTAAAAGGAAAAATTCTTCCTAAAGCCACTTTATTTTCCAGAAAAAGGCCTATAACTCCTCTATTTTAATTTAGCAGTTAAATCCAGACCTAGGACCAACAGGGCAATTCATAAGTTTTTCTACCTTTAGAACAAGTTTGAAATCTAAGTGACTATATTCTAAGAAACACTGTGATATTATATAAGAATTAGAAGACAAGGAAGGCATTGAATAAAGGATCAAGAACTTACTGTATTGTATGGATATGAGCAGTAAGTGTTGTAACAATACACACTTACTCATTTGTTCAACATACATTTACTGTGCATCTATTCTGCATAAAACACTTGGGAAATAAAGATGAATTAGGCATGGTCCTTGCTCTCAAGAAACAATTACTGACTCTTCAAAATGGGTATGGAATTTTTTAAGAAAAAAATTGTAGCTAATAATATAGAAACGTTTTCATCAGACATCATGTAAAGCAGTTGAAATACGGGAACCCAGATGTAGATAGTGAGAACAGTCATTAATGATCAGCCTGATGGATACCAATCTCCAGGGTATATCAAAACTCTGCTATGAATAGAAAAAATTACTGGTTAGTTCTACTCCTTAACCAAAACCACCACACACTTAAATTAGAGATGATTCAATGAAAATAAACAGTCATCTTCACCACTTTTACCCCACTCTGCTCCCCCCACCAAATTCTGACCTAAAGCCAATTAGAGTGCAGAATCTATTGCTATATAAGGGCACAGAGACAAATGATGGGTTAGAAATTCCAAGACACTAATTGAGGTTTTTTGATCTTGAAGAATAAGAGACAGGATGGAGTCTTAATAAATAGTTTCAAACTACAATAAAGAATACTTTGTGGGAGAGAGCAAGTGAACATTACCCTTTTCCACCAAACATAGGATAAAAGAGAATGAGCTTAAGCTCTAGATGGCAGAGTGTCACAATTGTATTAGACCAGAAGAACTGTCCTCCAAAGGACTGCTCTTACCTTGGAGATAAATCTCTACTTGAACATAATAAAAAGGCAAATAACCACCTCTCTGAAATAGTTAATAGAGGAGGTCAGCCTTACTGTGGCTACAGCCTGGCAGCCTGTTACGTGGGTCCTGGGAGTGCACACAGGCAAAGGAGAGAGAACCATGTGAGCATTTACAGGACTATTTCTGTCAATGGCCAGGTGGCCTCAGGCATGTCACTGAGTCTTCCAGAGAATTTTCTCTCACAATGACATTAATTTTAAAGCTTTCTGTTTTCAAAACCCTATCTTCCAATGCAGACCATCTCCCTCCCACACCACAGAAAGGATTAAAGTAGGTGGTGGCAGTTCAGGGAAAGGGCCCCAGAGGCCCCTCTTGCACGGCCTCCCCACCATGACAGTCTCTCTGGCATCTCTGTGGAATCCTGGGTTCTTGAATTAAATTATCCTTGAGACTTTTTGCAGGTGAATATATCTATAATTATAGTCAAGCATAAACTATTCAACAGTGATTAGGATTTCTACTTCCTTATTTTTCTTTGCAAGATATATGCCATGTGAGTATTCTACAAAGGGTCCATGTTTCAGAAGATGACACTGTGGGAATTTCCTTTTGAACTGCATGGAACCAGGAATATAAATTATTGGGAGAAATCTAGATTCTTGATGACTGATAAAGAACTATCCCAAGTGGTTACAGTTGCCTATTCTGGGAAAGATAAAATACAGTTACCAACATATCAGCATCTAAAATAAAAATAACTTCCCTCAATTTAGGTACAATTTAAACAGAAATATACACTTAAATCTGAGATTTTAAAATAATGACATGGTGATCTGGCATAGCAATGGTAAGATTTATTTTTATGAGATCTGATGAATTAAGATTCTCGTATCAACACAGATGGGAATCAATAAACAACAGGGTCAATCAGATGGCCATTCTCCTCAAACTTTTTCAATTACATAAACATGTTCCCTTAAAGAAAGCCTACTTAAGTTGATAAAACCAAATAACACTGAAAGTAGATTCAGGCTGTAAAATCACAAATAACAGAGGAAATATATAGTCTTTGATTTTTGTTACACGGCTCTTTTTTCAGGGTCTTAGTGGAACGAGAACATAGTGAGTAGGCCTCAACTCATGGTGCAGCTCTGGCACTGGAGCTACTCTCCTTCACCAAAGATGCGTCTATACCTACTTGTTTCCCCTCTCCATTATCCATTCAAAAGAAGCAGGTGGTGTTTCCAGCTCTGCCACTTGAGTCAACCCATTCCCCAGCTTAGCTCTTACCTACCAAATCCATTTTCGGCCCTCATGCCATCAGGCACTACAAACTATTCTTGCTTATGGGAAATGGTCTTCCAAGTCACGCATTCTTCCACTTTCTCCTGCCTTTTTCCTCTATCCCTCTCGCCACCTCTCAGCTTCATTAGTGTGTTCCTCTTTATTCTATTTTCTCTTTGTTGCTCTTCTTCACCCCTAGTCAGTCTCCCACCTTCCTGACCACATGTTTTCCTGAGTCAGCCTCATGCATTGTCATCAACTACTATCTACACCCAACACACTCAGAATTAAATTCGTTATCTTCCTCCCCAAACCTGCTCTTCCATCTCTTGCTTTTCACATGTTGGTTAATCACATCACTGTCTGACCAGATACCCAAGCTAGAAACATCAGGTTCTTTCTGGGCCTCTTCTTCCTTCCTTCCCCTAAGTGCTCCCCACACAACCTCTACACAATGGTCTCCCAAGCACCACCACACACATGCACTTAATAAACTGTCAGCAAGTCCACAAGCCATAAATCCATCTGGAACCATCCCATCCTTCCATTCTCCTTCAGGCTCTCATCTGAACTCAGGTCACGGTTTCCCCTCTAAATTGCTGTGGGTCACCTCCTAACTGGCTCTCTTGCCTCCAGCACTTCTTTCCCCCCATCTTGCTCACATCTGCCAGAGCTTTAGTTATAGAAAATACCAATTATTATATCATACCCTGTTTTAAAATTGCTGGTAGCTCCTTATCGCCTGCTGGGTAGAGTTTGAAGTCTGCACCTCAGAATTAGATTCAGTTCGGGTAAGTTTTGATAAATATCTACCTTTCCTCAAAATAATTTTAAGAATGATTTTCTCTTTATGAACCAGAAGATATTTCAGTCCATATTGGCTCTAAGATTCTAGAGACATGGCCAAGTTAAATTAAGTCAACATTTGGTGTTTTAAGGCAGTTCTCAAATTTAAGCATGTCACATTTCAAAAAAAAATTGGGGTCAGAGAAGTTGCAAATGTGGCCTAAGCATTTAACTAGCCTAGGGTGTGTTACATAACTTTCAACTCTCAAGTATTTCACTGGTGAAAGTGAGTATAATACCACCTACGTTGCTAGGTTATTGAGAGAATTAAATGAAACATTTTAAAAGGTGCCAAGCCACATGGTTGATGCCCAGTAATTATCTTCTTTTTCCCATGGAAACAATGTTATACATGGTAATATATGCTGGTTAGGCAGTTTCCAGATCAACTAAAGAAAATCCTATTTAACTCTCACACACGTAGCTCTAAAGCTAACAGAACTCGGTCAGCATTCGATGTATAATTACAGATCCAGGCACCGTACTAACAGTGAGCACAACAGGCTTGCTTCCTACCCTTAGACAGGGTAGGGGTCTAGTGAAGGTGACAAGCAGGTAAAATGCACAGGAGGTAGATGTGATAAGGTAAACCCTGGGTACTCTTAAAAGAGGTACTCTCGCAGACTTGGGCATTAGGAAGTGTAAAAATCTTCCTGCCTTCCACATGTATCATCCTATTTCTGGGTTCTGATTTAAAAATCTGGGGCAAAGGTCCTGAAATGTGGATTTGGATGAGATTTGGGTGCAGAAGGCTTGGACAAGACAAAACAAAACAAAACCCTGTACGCAACACCAATTTGGGGGAAAAGCCACATCTGTGAGGCAGTTGGAGCGGGACGGAGGACTCTGGGAGTCCCACTGCCTCCCCTTGTTCGGGTGCCCCAAGAATTGCCCTGGCAGCCCAGTCTGGCAGGGGAGGCTGGAAAAGAAGCAGTACCATAAGAGAAGTCTGTGAGAAAAGGGAAGAGAGAGAAACAGAACTCCAGACTAGCAATGGAGGTGAGAAAGAAACTCCTGGGCAGATTTTAAACGAGGTCATTTAAGTTCTTCCCTCACTAAGTCTTTGCTTCTTTATGCCATGAACTCCCTTCTTACCACAGTTCTGTGAGAGGCTCCTAGCCCATCTCTGCCCCCAGATTTCTCCTCCTTCAAATAATTCTATATAGCATCACAGTACTCACATTCCTAAAACACTCCTTAATCTTAAAGAACCTATAAAGACCTAAATTACCTGCCGAATCAAGTTCATACTTCAGTCTAGTAATCGAGGCCTTGAATGTAATTCAAGTCAATAAATACTTAAGTGCCAACTACGGGTAAAGGCTATGGAGGGTATAAACAATACCAGAGAAGGAGAAACGAACATATGGAAAAGGAAGCATTCAGTGAATGAAACTTGCAAGGGTAGAAGTTCAGTTCCAACAAGGGGGAGGCAATCTCTTGATCCATGAAGGAACCAAGCCTCCTGTGCTTTGAAGGAACAGGAGAACTTCAAAATACAGAGATGGGTGAAATGAACATTTTTAAATAGGGCAACAATAAGAATAAAAATATACATGATGTGTTCATGAAAGTATAGGGTATGTTCCAGAAATATCAAGCAGACTCATGTGGCTAGATATCACCTACTTCCGCTCTCTTTCTCACAACACAGGACAGTGGAGGCAATCTTGAGACAAACTAACTGAGTTCAAATCCTGACTCCACCACTCGCTATGCTGCATGGCCTTGGGCAAGTAACATGACCACTTCATGCCTCCATTTTCATGGCTACAAAACAGCAATAAGAGGGTCACCGTGAGGATTAAATAAAATAATGCCTTGCGAAGCCTGGTCAGCGTAGCAGCTACTCAGTAAACATTAGCCGTTTCGGCACTACAAAGGGAGTTTGGGAACAGTCATGAGAGACCTCGGTGTTCCCCTGAGTGCTTTGAACTTCACTGAACAGACCACAGCATGCCACTGGGGGCTTTGAAGCAGAGAAATTACCCAGTCCAGCCTGGCATCATGCAAATTAATCTGGTGCCAGCCTTGTGTAGAATGCACAAAGACGTGACTATTTACTAAGTGTTTGCATGGATGAGGGAAAGGGCTGGAATTAGGGTAGCGGAAGAAGGGATAGCAAAGGGTAACAACATCAAGGGAGATGCTGTAGGAAGAAATGAAAGGACACTGCCAGCACAAGTGTGAGTAAGGAAGAGGACCTGAAGAACACTCTTCTACAAAGCTACCAAGACGTCTACCTAAAACTAATACAATATTGTAAATCAAGTACACTTCAATTGAAAGAGAAAGACATCGGGCTTCCCTGGTGGCGCAGTGGTTGAGAGTCCGCCTGCCGATGCAGGGGACACGGGTTCGTGACCCGGTCTGGGAGGATCCCACATGCCGTGGAGCGGCTGGGCCCGTGAGCCATGGCCGCTGAGCCTGCGCGTCCAGAGCCTGTGCTCCACAACAGTGAGAGGCCCGCGTACCAAAAAAAAAAAAAAAAAAAAAGAGAAAGACATCTAGATGTTCAGTCAGACACCATTTTTTATTTTTCTGAACTCCCAGAACTAGGTAGTTCAGAGGAGTGTTGCATATGCCCTGGCCACACTGGTCCTAGGCTGTTCTGTGCATTCCCAGCCCTTTTCCCAAGTCAGTAAGCTCCTTCTCAGTGACAAGAGCAGGGTGATGCTACATAAGCTACTTTCCTCAGAGTGCAGAAGTGGACACACCAAGCATCTCAGGGATAGGCAAGTCACCATATGATATCTACATTTGTTCAAGAATTCCAATTGCTCCACTCTTTAAGTCAAGCCTAATTTTGCCCGGTAGCATTCCATTTCAAGTTGGGTGACTAAAGAGCATAAATCCACTAATGATAAAACCTGAAACCACGCCATGTTAACTCACGTTCCTCTGAACTGCTCTAACCTGGAAGCCACACCCACACCCTCTTTTTCTTAATCCACTGATGCAGCTAGTCAACTGCCACCCTGAAGGAGTTACCACCACTGAGCACACAGTACAATAATCAGGCTGTTTCGTGGGATTTGCTATTTGAAAAGGCGAAGGCAAACAGGCAAGTCCATAAAACAAAAGACAGCTTGCTTCTCTCTTTATTATTCATCCACTGGTACCTTATGTTCCCCAAGTATAACAGAGGCTACTGTCCTCATCCACTGAGACTTATGATGCTAATTACGTATTCCAAATTCTTTAAAAGTGAAGTTAAAATAATTTACAACCAATGATTTTAGCAACCTGAAGAGACTGGAGTTAGATGTGTTTGTAAATATACATGGGAAAACTGAAAGAAATATATCTAAATGCTACAGAATATCTCTAAATGATGGGATTACCAAGTCATTTTTATTATGTATGCTTTCCTGCATTTCCAAGTTTTCTCAAGCACAGAGTACTTTATAATCACAACGAAAAAAAGCTTACTTTAAACTTGTAAAGCTTTCCTGTACTAATAAAAACTAACAATACTAAAATATGCTGTATCGTATTTTACACAAAGATATTTCATTAATATAACTTGGGCCAAGTTATATACTTGATGTTGTGCCTTGGGAAAAAAAATACACTTTAGTAAGGCATCAGAAAATGCTAGACTGAGCCACAGAACCACAAAAGCACCTCCGCACTAAGGGGTTCATACAACTATCAAATTGCTTATTGAAGGTTTTTCTCTAAAAGAGAAAAGTTTCTTTCTGTTCTCTAGACAAGCAACAACTCTTTAGCCTATGTGTAAAACGTAACTAAAAGAACATTCATTACCTAATAATTCTCTTAAAGTCATCTGTGGGATTTTAAGTAGGAAAAACTACAAATGCCCCCAGTCCTTCTTCATCTGATGGTATATTTTATTTGGACTCCAAATGTTAAAGAACGCAATTGTCATACTGTAACTAAGCCTCGATGTTCCCCTTAAAAGAAAAGGAGTGGTACAAAATTCTAGGCTTCCCAAAGTACAAATTAGTATTGAAAGTCACTAGGATTTTTCATATGGTAGAGAAAGAAGTTCCCCTCTCATGTGTACCAGTTTCTCCTTGTGGTCAGTTCACTTCCCTGAGAAGGGGTTTTTATTACCCATTTTCTATTAGACCTGCATCTAAAACCTCCTGAGTGACTCCTGCACCCAAACCCGGACTACTGAGTGCTAACGGTGCAAGGCAACAGCTGCTGAAATGGGGAGTAGAGAGCAAAGCCAGCCAACTCCAGGGAGACTGGTCCAAAAAGTCTCCATACACCCATATCACAAGGGTCATCTGGATCCATCAACTCAGAGTTGGAAGAGATCTACTTCCGCCAAGATCTGTTACAAATAAAATGCAATGTCATTTTCTACATTATCAGCCCAGACTGTAGTGCCTAGAGGTTAGAAACGTGGTTTCCTGATTTAATTACTTACGTTTCTGGGCAGAAGGTGATTTAAAAGCCTTCCCAAACTCACCTGTGATCTTGAGACCTCTGTCTGTGGTGAGCTTCTCCCTTCTCCAAGCTCAGACGTTAAATCAGGGCTAGATGTTGAAGATAACGTGTCTTTCGAAGTGGCAGCCTGGCCCTGGGAAGGAGATGAGAAGGTGGGTGTAGGAGAGAGCAGCCTCATCACACTTTCTCTGGGTGCTGCTGCCTCTCTTTCGCTGGATGACCTGGACGCAAACTGGCTCGTGTCAGGTCTTTGCACAGAGATGCTGACCGAACTGCTTTGGGTTCTCTTAATGCCTTCTACGTCTCCATTATACTTCCAAGAATCATCCATCTAAACAGGAAACATCATTTTAAACTTCGTATTCTGTTAGATTTCTATTTAAAAAGCATATACATTAAATTAATACTTTAAAGTAATGAAAGTAATATATACCTCCCTCAGCAAAGTAACTACTACTAAAAGCTTGGAGCATGTTCTTTCACACTAACAGATCCGCACATATGAAGTGGTAGGAGTAGTTATTTTTTACTAAAGTGTTTATTTTATAAACAGACCTCTGAAACTTGCTTTGACCATCTACATCACTCCAGGTCAATAAACAGAAATCTAAACTAGATCAATTGAATACTTCACACTATGGATCTCTACAATTTATTCATTTGATATGCATTCAATGTCATTTAAAGTGTACCAAAAATATTGCACATCTCTTTATAACCAGAATATTTTATAGCACAGATTCCCAAAAGTAGACTTGCTGGACGAAAGAATATTTTATGTATGTAGTATAAAATATAATTTATATATATATATATATCTTTGAAAATTGTAGCAATGCACTCCCAAAGTAATGTATAAGAATGTCTCTGTCCCTGCATCCTTGCCAACACTAGACGTTCTGAATGTTTTAAATCTTTGTCAATCTCATGGGTGAAAAGTTGTACACCTCATTCTTGCTCTAATGAGACTGAACATGCTTCTATGTACTTTATGTTACCAACCATTTAAATTCCCTCTCCCTTGAACTATTCATTTCTATATTCACTTTTCTACTGTTTATCTTTCCTTATCAATTTGCATTTTAAATCTTAGGGATAGTAAACCTATATATAAAATACATTTTACTAATATTTTTCTGAGCCTATATAAATTGTCTTTTGGACTACATTAACGGTGTCTACCATATAAATTTAATTTTTATGTTGTCAAATATGCCTGTATTTACTTAATATAATGGTCAGCGGTTTTTCTGGCTAGTTTAGGTAGGCTTCCCTCACCTTGAATTTTTTTAATCAAATGTTTTCTATTTTCGAATTTTAGGATTCCTCATTGGCAGAGGTAAGAGGAATTTGAACACCAATGTGCTCAAGACTGTACTGCTTCCTTTTAAATAATTCAAAATAATACACTCACTTTCAGCCCTGCTTCATTCTCAGGGCAAATGAGTCTATATCCTTTAAAACCCCAATAAAAATATGTATTTTTTGAACCACGAGATACATTTTAATAACTGTAATCAAATATATCAAGTTCTAATGAAGTGGGAAATCAGGAAAAACAGAACCTTGTGCATAATCACCTGAAAATATTTAGGTTAAACCACGTGAAATTGCTGTTTTGTAGGTCAGAAAGAACTGACTATTGGCAACTTCACGCAGTGCAACCTAATACTTTACAAAAGATATATCTGAGAAAATATGACACTAAAAAATAAATGCTCTGCCTTAGAATGTAGATTACTTATTTTTTAAAATGTATCAGCTCGACACTCATTGAATTTAGAGTTTAATCAGTTCTGCATCGTTGCTATATTTTAAGCATTAAATGTCGATTGAATCTAAATTGGTAAAAATACAATTGCTTTATATACAAGTTATATACATTGTACCCATCAAGTATCTGTAACTCAAACCTCTGCACAAGTTCACCGGTATTTTGCGCTGGCGAACAGACTAAGTGAAGTAGAAACACGTTTACCGTGTAGGATCTCGGGAGTGATGAGATTCCCCTTGACTGAGATCCAAAAGGTCTCGGTGTGACCACAGACGTTAACCTGGCCGCATCAGTTTTCTGGTAACTTCTAGGGAGAGTAGCTGAAACTCGAGTGGACTCCATTTGTCGTGAATGCTGAGAAGACAAAGAGGCTGGGCGTTGTTCTTCCACAGGGCTTTTCGAAGGAAGCTGAATTTCAGCTGTGATAGTAGCCTCCCTTTTTGCAAAAGCTGTAGAATCTTGCTTAGGAATTTCCGTCGGATAAGTGGTTCCCTTCTCTTCTACTCTCTCACTCTGGGAACTTACTTCTGACATAGTCAGCATAGGGGGAAGTTTTTCTTCATTCACTCCATCATCAGAAGAATACAGTTTCCTCCTCGATGTCATTGTAGACATCTGATTTGGGGATTCCCTTAGCAGAAAGAAACGCCAAAACCACAAAGTTAGGCATTTGACACACAGAGGTGGAGAGACATATGTTATTTTGGTCATTAACATAAAAAAATGGGTGGGAACAAAAAGACTACTGACTTCATATCATAACACAATATTAAGAGAATGTGGGAATAAATACACGCAAATTTTTTAATGTCACACTAAGAAAGATTAAGAGCTTGACTTTTTTTCTTAAAGAGGTTAAAAAAAAAGTCCCTGAAGTACATGCAATTGTAAAGAAACTTTAATAAGAAAACTTTAATAAGGGATTATTCAAAATTTCATCCACAAGTGTATAACGTTTCCAAAATTAACACACTTATAACGATAACTAATTGACGACCAATTTGAACCTGCCAAAGATGTGGATTTCTTAACAGGGTTGAGAGTTTTCTTGTACACAATTTATAATAGCTTCGTAAAAACAGAAGACCACAAAAGACTCAGACTTTCATTAAGATCAAGTTAGTCTATAATTTCACACAGCTTGATAGAATTTCCATAGAAAATTATTGCAGATTAAAAGTCACCATTCCTGTCTATAGAGAGGCTGACGAAACAGTCTCACGGCTACCATTTAGTATGGAGTACCTCTCAAGCCAACTGCATTGCGTTTAAGTGAATGAAACTGTGTTTACCACTGGCTTCTAGGGGACAAAGGAGCTTTGCTTAATTTCACCTGACAGCACGTTTCCTTTTTGACATTATCCTTAAAGACTATCTGCCTTCTCCCTGACCTGTAAATATCTCAAGGTTTCACATAGTAACTGCTCCACAGGCAAGTATAAATTGGACCTTTATCCTGTTATGTTGCAATGAAAAAAAATAAACCCTCACACTGATGTTTATATAGTCTTCCTTTAAAAATACGATTTTAATTGCACCACGAAGACGTGAAAAAGAACTTTGCTATACTTTTACACAATTTATTTAAGAGTAAGAGCTGGTTTTATCCGACCATTCCATTCCTAAATTTACTTTAAAAGGAGAAAAAGTTGTTTATTTTCTGCATATATAGCCAATCCTGCATGTGAATATACAATGTAAAATGAAGAAATTACATACACCACCCTTAAGTACTCATTTCTTTCATTAATCCAAGTCACTACTTATTACAGCAATACTCTGCTTTTTTCACTGCAGAGCAAAATGCTCGAAGGTTATGCACATTTAATGACAGTTTAATATTGGTGCACATGTACATCCCACTACACTTACACAAAATATCTATTTCTAACACTGGTATCTCCAACCCTGAGATGCATTCAGCCTCATTACCTGTCCTGCAGCATTTCGTTAAATGTCTTAGATCTTCTCTCGGACTTCTCAAGCGACTGCTTCTCAATCTCTTCCCTCTCTTCTTTTTTCTTCTGCAAATCTGAAGTGTAGCTTTTCCGACGATCTTTCCATTTTGCAAGGTCCTGACAGAAGAAAATCACATCAGCACAGGCACACCTGAATTTCTACACACCCTCTCCAGCAGTGAGAGCACGCCAGAGGATCCCATTACATCGCTGAAACTATTCACTACAACTTTGATGCCAAGGTGCCCTAATTTTGCTTTTTATAGCCAGCGTTTCTGTACCAAGCCTTTTATCTCATGTATCTGTCTAAAAGCCCTGACCTAATAAGATAGGCCCCATTTTTGTTTTCCCAGGTAGCCTGCCTCACTTGCCCATTTCACAAAGAATGCTAAACGCTTGTAATTAGATGCCAGGTCAGAGAAGATCAGGAACTGTTTCAAATTCATTTCCATCTCACTCCAATAATCTGGCTCTTACACAAGATGACATGTTTCACTAGTCAGACTGGAAGAGAAACGTGATTGTAAAATGGCTAAACGTAGAAGCATACATTTAACAAACACTGAGTTCAATCCCTACTTTGAGACAAGGGGGCCACAAACACAGATGAATAAGGTGCACTTCCCCTCAAGGAACTCTCAGTCTAGAGGGAAAGACAGACAGGTAAATACAGTTCAACAATGAGTGTGATAGGATTGTGTGAGAGAGCAGGGATCCAAAGGAGAAAGTGATCAATTCTATCCCAGGCAGGGGAAGGCGGAGTTTGGAAAGGCTTTAATGGGGAAGCCAGCCTCAAGTATGTGATTTCAAAGCGGGTCAACTCCCCATAAAGACAGGGCAGTAAGGAGGATTACACGGGAACAAGTGGACATCTGCTTTCCATACATCCAGGAGCCTAAGTCTCACCCAGCTGGGTGACCCCAGGACAATCAACCTAATTCTCCTTTAAAATTAGTCCTAGCAGCCTAAGCTGGTTCTGACACCCAGGGGTTAAGACAGTTTGGATGGTACCAACTTTTCTATGTCATCAAAACAGAGAAATTCCATGCTAAGAACTCCTAGTGGCACTGCGGCCCCAAAAGAAGCTCATGTAAGCTTCTCAAACTGAGAGGAACCTCATCCCCAGGGCACATAAAGTAGGTGTGGTTTATACCCTTTGGGAGCAGACAGGGCCATTCCTGCTTCAAAAAACAGCCTGAAATCCATATGAACTATTTTCAGAAAGAACAAAAGCAGTGCACATTAGTCCTACAAGGTAACCAGCATGAATTTTCATCTGACTTAACCTAAGGGATAAACCCTCCATACCTCTCATTTTCAGCCTCAGTCATCATGCATTTTGGCAAACTGACACTGAATTTGTTTCTTGACAATTAAAATGCGTTCCCAAATAAAAGAGGAACTGGAATTTAGAAACATGGCCAAGGCAGAGGTTTCATCTGTATTATGTAATCTTTAACTCCTTGGAAAATTAAGATTTACTATCTCTAGCCCTTTTGTTTATGCTACCACCCAACCCTCTTACCAAAAGGTTGTCCTCAGACTTCTTTGGGTCTGCTCTGTGTAGTTTATCTATCGTATTTCTTTACACTCCTTTGGTGTAAAACAATTAACGCTTTTAAAAAGAGTAGAGTTCCCTTCTGCCGGGGACAAAACTAAAGGTTAAATCTTTATCCAAATAGACACCTGGATATATGTCAGCGCTGTAAAAACACCTAATTTTGATTCACATTACATAACTGCTTTTTCAACCAAAATATTACTGAGTTATAATTCGTATTTCTCCCCAAACCTCCTCTATTAACTCTAAGAACGCTTTCCTCTCTCTCTGCTGATACCCAGTCTCTGGGCTGGACCCTCTGCTCCCCTGTTCTCCCTAAACCTTGAGCAAAGTGTTTCCTTTCATGAGCATCGGTAACAGCCATACGCCAAGTTCAACCACCAAAGCAAGTAAACAAGTTACCTATACTGCACGGAAGCAGCTTCTCATTTTTGAGAACTCACAGAAAATATTAGAAGACAAACAGCTTCCGTTTTACACAATGGCCTTTAAGATATGTAGCAGTAATAGACCAAAATGGTTAAAACATCACATTTTCTACAGAACTGAAATCTGGAATAGCAAGGAAAATCGTCCCTTGAGTATACTGACTCTCTTTTTAAAGAAGGAAGAGTCAAACAAATACATCCTCCCTGCCTCCCCATCTCCCAATAAAAATAATACTCACATCCTGCCATTTCTGATCTTGTTCTTTTAACTGTGACTTTATTTTCTGCATCTCCTCGTAACGCAGCTGACGCAAGTTCTGAGCATCCTCTGCGCTGACATCACTCGTGGACTTGCTCCTACGACAAAAATACCCATGGTAACCAAGGTTCATGTGACCGGATTTAAGGTAAAACTGGAAGGTTGGGCTTATATTTGGAAATTCCATCTAAAATTCTGCAGTACTACCTAGATGCTTTCGTGATAATATCACAGAAATAGCACTACAGAGATAAATGGTGTTTTTCCAAAACGCAGAAACAAGAGCCTAGCACTCAAGTCAAGCGTGAATTCTTTCACAAAATGGCTAAATGAACCCTGAACAAGTCTGAAAAAATAATCCAATGCTCATATTTAGGTAGTCGATGCAGAAAAAGATTACTTTAGGAAAAAAATAATTACTGGTCCCTAGAATCACCTGTCTTTATTTTTCTATCTCCCCCAGAGATAATCTTTTAAGGTTTGGCTGCCTTTTCTGAGCACTTATTAAATAATTTAACGATTACCTGATATTTTCTCCTCAAGTTCAATACCAGGAATAAATGTGCCACTGCTTCTCAAAGATTCTATAACATCCGCCCCACTACTGCACTGGGCTTGGTCTCAAAGACCACAGGTGGTTTCCAATAGCCAGTTACAATATAACCTCTATTATAATCCTCTTTTTTGTTAAGGCAGCTTTCGTTTTGTCCATGTGTGACCCCTGCCGTGAGGATGTACTGCGGGTTAGGTGTCAAAGAGTTCAAGCTAGGGTAGTTTGAGGAGAGTGGGGTGCCGCCCATGAGGCACGTGTGCTGTACATGCACACAGAAGGGTATGGTGAGCTACACCAGAGAAGGGAGACTGAGGGAGGCCTCCAGGAAAGAGAGGTGTCAGATCTGAATACTGAGTAGCAGCTAGGAGGAACGAGAGAAGAAGAGAGAGACACAGAGCTTTCAAACGTGGGGTGCCCAAAATGTTCTTTCCTACCAATCTTTCTAAATTTTTATTTCACTGTAACTGACTCCACTTTTAGTTATTTAAGTAACTCTCCCTCTCTTTCTTGAGCCCCTAAGTTTGCCTTCCCTAAGACTTTGCCATCACCACATTTTTTTAATAACATGCTTGCCCTTAGCCAGCTCAGGAATTCAATTACGTTCTCTATGTAAATGACTCCCCCAAATCCACGGCCTAGGCCCAGTCTGAGTCAATTCCAATTGCTTGTTAAATAAACATCTCTGCATGGCCACCGTAAAAGGATCAATGGAAATAATACCTAGAAAGGGTTCTGGAAATGGTAACTTACTAAACACATGATTATTGTTGATGTAGCCAAACTCAATTTTGTCTCCAAACCTGCTTTTCCTCTTATCAGTGATGCTACCTGCCCCCAATTACCCACATTTGAAACCGAAGAACCATTTTTCACCTTTCTCTCTCCCTTCTCCCTAGTTATCAAGTCCTCTTATTCAGTGTCTTTTTCTTTCCATTTCTATTGCCAACACCCTAGATCAGAGCACAGTCAACTCTTACCTAGACTTTTTTAAAAGCTTCTTAAATTATCACCCAGGCTCCAAATCCAGTAAAGGTCTCTCCAGAACTCTTCCCTCCAACTTAGAAACCCCTTCACCAGTATATATGCCTTTTTAAATGCCACTCATTCCTCAGGATCCCTGCAAGACTATAGTCTGGTTGGGTGCATGCAACTTCCTGTTCATTCTCTGCTTAGAAGTCTCATGGGCAACTCAAACTTAACTTAACAGACCAAAAACACGGTCTCACATCTTCCTCATCTCAACAAAAGCCAACTCCATCCTTTCATATTATGGGCCAAAGATCTTTTTTTTGCGGTATGCGGGCCTCTCACCGCTGTGGCCTCTCCCGTTGCAGAGCACAGGCTCCGGACGCACAGGCTCAGCAGCCACGGCTCACGGGCCCAGCCGCTCCGCGGCATGTGGGATCTTCCCGGACAGGGGCACGCACCCGTGTCCCCTGCATCGGCAGGCGGACTCTCAACCACTGCGCCACCAGGGAAGCCCTGGGCCAAAGATCTTTAAGTCATGCCACATTCCTCATTCCCTTATACATAACTGATCCCATCAGGAAATCCTGTCCCTCTACCTTCTAAATATATCTAGAGGCAACCACTTCTCACCACCTCCACCACTGCCATCCTGATCCAGGCCCTCCTATCTCCTGCCCGGATTATTACAATAATCAGTCTCCCTGCTTCCACCACTTTCTGCACAACAGCGTATTCTCAACATAGCAGCCAGAGGACCTTTTTGAAATTGCACTCAGGTCGTGACAGGACTCCACTCAGCACCCACCAGTTTCTTCCCATCTCACCTGAGTTAAAAGCAGGCTCTTCCAAGACCTTCAATGTCTGACACTACCTGGCCCCTTGCCTACCTCTCTGCTCTTGTCCCCACTGAGCTCCGCTTCACACACTCTGTTCCAGCCAACTGGCTTCCCTGCTCAGGCCCAACCTCTTCCCTCCCTGCTTTTAATCTGCCTGGAATGCTCTTCAACTGAATATGCACATGGTTTATCTCTCACTTCCCGTCAGCTGCTTAAATGTTACCTGGGGGGGGGGGGGGGGGGGGCGGGGTTTTCCTCCCCTGACCACCCTACAAGACGAGCTAATGCCCCTCTCCCCTGACTCACATTATCCCTCAATGCCCCTCTCCCCTGACTCACATTATCCCTCGTTTTCTCCATAGCATTTATCACCATCTGAATTGTATGGTTATTTACACATCACCTGCCTCGCCCTGTAAGATTATAAAGCAGGAATTTTGTCTGACTTGTTTGCTGCTGTATCACCAGTGCCTAAAAGAGCGCCCAGCCCCTGGTAGGTGCTCGTAAATGTCCTAATGACCTAGATAATCTTCTCCCACTTTGACAAAGCCTTCCTGCAAAAAGCGATCTTTAGTTATACCATTCTTGTGGCACTTAACACTCAGCATTATGTCATACGTAGTGTGCAAGCATGCATGCATGTTTAGCTTTCCTCCCTCACAAGTTCACATGCTGCCTGGAAGGAAAACACATTAACAGGGCAATGCAGGACACACTCATTTAACATCTGTGGTAAGAATGAGGTATGATTTAGCATATTTAATCATGCAAAATAAACTAGCTATGAAATGTTTCTAATTTTGTAAGAAATTGTGGCTCCTCCCCAAAGTTTTATACAGAAAGCTTTATAGGATTTATTCAAGAATATTAAGGAATTACATATATGAGTACATATATGAAATTATATATTGAGCTGTTAACATCATATATAATTAACTAGGTATGACTATATAAAAATCGTCATATGATTTGAGAATATAAACTCACTTAAGTCATAACTGCAAAGAATAAGGCTATATGAACTAATACAATAACAGACTCACTAAAAAGAAAATTTTTTCAGGACGAAGGTATGAGGGGAATGTGGATGCCCAGCACATGAGGTTACATAAATTCCAGAACAAAATTGCAAATGTAAATATTTTAAGTAATCTTTTGGTGGGAGGAAGGCTGGACAGTCTCAATTGGCCCAGACCCTTTCAGCCCTCACCCTCCTGCACTATGAAACCTTAACATACGTCTTTTCAGAAAACATGGTATCACCATGGGCAAAGGCTGCATCACCCTCCGGGGAGCCCGAAGCACAGAGCCTGGCACACAGGAGGTCCCCCCAATATGAACAAAGTAAGCCAAACAACGGCTAGAGTAGACAAGTCCCTGTGGAAGGCAGGAATATGAGCCCCTTGTGTTCCCTGGGATCGATAAAGTTACCTCTAGAAAGCCTGGCACATTCCATACAGGTTGAGCCAGGCACCACAATGAGACAGGAAGTAAGACCCAGCAGAGGCACCATTTTTCATCCCCACCTAACACCACTTAACTTTTCTCAGCCTCAGTTCCTTGTCTGCTAAGCCAGGAAGGAGTCGTTAGGAGAAATAATGGGTCAGGTTATGTTGATGGCATTTCAATAACCATCTGGTGCTATACACCAACTATTCTTATTAAGGCAAATATGCTCATTAGAGATCTACTGAAAACTAACTCCCAAAGCAGTTTCAAATTAGAGAGGTCACCCCAGGCCACACTGATAAAATCGAGAACTTTTTGAGTGTAGGAGTCTTTCAGCCAGATCATGAAGAATTCTTTCCTTCCTTATCAGAGTTAACAGCATAATATTAAACTTCTGAGGGCTTGCTGTGTGCCAACAACAACCGCCGAGCAGTCTCCATAGATTACCTCATTGTACGAAACCCTAGTCTGATTCTAGCAACTCAGGAGCTGCAGGTCCTTGGGAAAGCTGTGGCATCTGTTTCTCTTTCTCCACATCTCTAAAATGCACATAACACCTACCTGTCTACCTCTGCAAACTGAGATGCTATTTACTAGCAAATAATTCCCTTGCAGTTCATTTACCCTTGTATTTCCTTATTTGCAAAAGCTCCAATTTAAAACTGCATTTGGATTTTTCCCAAAAAATACAGGTCTATTATGTTGCATTTTCAGTTGAATAGAATTTTTTTAAATAGCATGTAGGGTGAAGAGAGAAAGAAAGGGAAGTTTAAGAAAAAGGGAGTAGATTATAAAACAAGATCACTAAAATCTTATTTTCTTTTCCCACAGTGCAGGGACTAGTGTTACGATATTTTTTTAGAACACAATCTCAGGAAATTTATAGATGAATATCTAGGAACTAAGGGATCAAAAAGGAACAACATGTAGCAAAATTTCCTAAATATAAAATCACCGATAACCTTATATGGCAAACAGAAATTCCATGATGCTAAGTTTGGGGTCCCCACCTTTCAAGGGAAGATAAGAATATACCTATTTATGCACCTCTAAATATATTTCCATTAGGTGTTGTAGGAATTCTCTGAAGAGTAATTAGTGCTAAAACCAGGGTAAGAGGCTTTAGAATTACCATAAATTATAATGATAAGATAACATAAGAGACTTTTCCTTTATAGGTTTAGAGTCTAAATCAGTGTTTCTCTATAGCTGCATTATTGACATTTTGGGGCCCCAAAATTATTTATTGTAGGGGGCAATCTTGTGTACTGTAGGACATTTAGCAGTATCTTTGGCTATAAAAGCACTAAATACCAGTAGCAACGCTCCCCTCAACCCACCCAACGTGACAATCAAAAATGTCTACAAACATTGCTGAATGTCCCCTGGGGGCAAAATCTTCAGAAAGTAACTCACATCAACTTTGTTTTTCCTTCCTTCTTGTTGTCTTACGTGTCTTAGAGTTCTACAGAATTTTTTGGCCAAAACCCCATAAGTAAAATATACGTGTCTTAGTTGTCTTTGATTACAACTTCACCTTGAATCAATGTTCATTTCCTGTTGCTACTGGCAGTAGACTCGATGGCTTAATCATATTACAAAATTATAGCTATATACCATTACAACTTCTTTGTCATTAACAGCTTCTGCCAAGAGGCATCATAACCAAATTTTCAAATGTCACAGGACCATAAGACAAATCATGCAACACAAAAGCACATGTGAGAAAATGACTGCCACATACAAAGCGTCTTACTAAAAGTAAAGTGAGAAGTGTTAAATGCCAAATAAAAAGCAAGCCAGAAATGAACAATCTAAGCCTGCAAAAGGTGATGCACATTTCTCTTTAACCTGGTTCTTACCAAAAAGAAAGCATTCATGTTATAGGCAGTTATTTTTCCATCACAGGATGTTGAGCAATAATGATTTTTCCAGGTAAGTGTTCCAAGCTTGACAACATACACGATGTCCAGAGGAATACCACCCAGAAATATCACTTGTTTCATGTTTATAATCATTTACAAACATGTTTATAAACATGAGATGAACTCTAGATTAAATGTCTATACTCAATCCAATTTAAATCTTTTTTTGTTTTCACTGCAGATCAATTTAAGAAAAACATTGGTAACTGAGAGAATTTTTTTTAATCCCAAATAATATATTTTAATTGCAAGTGGTCTAAAATGCACTTCAGTTTTCTGAAGATATATCTGTATTACTTTCCATTATTTGACAAGTCATGCATTATTCATCAGTCTCCATTTACAGACAACCTTGCTTTATTTGTGTTACCTTGGCAGTAAACGGCATGGGGAACAGCCTTTAAAACAAACAGTGTACTATGCAAGCAGCAATCTTGAAACGGTCTACAGAAGGCATTTGCTGCTGCTGGCTGTGGCCCAGGAAGACCCTTAGCTTGCTGAGCCTCAGCATTTGGGTTTTTCTCTTCTTTCCCTAACCCAGTCATACAGTGTGTTCCTAAGAGGGAACAGGTAGAGCCATTGGAAGAGCTGTACAGGTTTACATTCGTGTGAAGCACTTGTACTCAGTGTATACGTATCCCCTTCAAGAAAAACAACCTGCTTACATTATAAAGCCTTATTTACCAAAGAAAATTCCTCTGAAACTTATCATTCAAAATGTTTGATACTGCAAAGATTTGTTTATCAAGTTAAAACAGCTTTCCCATGATGAATTGAGATTAGCAGATGCTTAAGCGTCATGCTAAAAATTGCCTTGTTCACCTTCCCTGATGGAAACGCTTTAAGCACACATGAGAAACTGGATAGGAGATAATGTGCCTTTGCAAGGCACACTTAAAGCATGCTGGGAGCCTGATTTTTAAAATCAATGGCTGAGAAGTACTTGAAATTAGTTGCCCATCGCTCCCTTACATCTTTGACATCTAGAATGGCTGTATTGCTTTAAATAGTAATTTTTAGTACCTTCCAAGATCTCCACATTATCAAAATTATCCAGAGCTATCAAAATCAGAGAACCTGGGACTTCCCTGGTGGCACAGTGGTTAAGAATCCGCCTGCCAACACAGGGTACACGTGTTCGAGCCCTGGTCCGGGAAGATCCCACATGCCGGGAGCAGGTAGACCCGTGCACCACAACTACTGAGCCTGCACTCCAGAGCCCGCGAGCCACAACTACTGAGCCCGCGAGCCACAACCGCTGCAGCCCGTGCAACCCTAGAGCCCGTGTTCCGCAACAGGAGAAGCCACAGCAATGAGAGGCCTGCACACCACAATGAGGAGGGGCCCCGCCCCCTCGCCATAGCTGGAGAAGGCCCGTGCGTAGCAGCAAGGACCCAACGCAGCCAAAAATTAATTAATTAATTAATTTAAAATTAGAGAACCTTAGAGATGAAAAGCCTTAGGCAGATTAAAATATTTGACATACTTAAATTTTCTTCTTGATCAAAAAGTATTAGCTGTTAGGTTCACAAAGTTACAGAAAGTTTGATATAAAATATTAAGATGTAGCCAGCTGGTTATTCTGCACTAAGAATGACTAAGTCTACATAGTTAGTGTGTACTAAAAGTAAAGAAGTATTTATTTTAACTCAGTTATTCTAGAAAGGGAAAATATTTCCAGAAAATTATTTTTATCATATTTTATGTCTACCAGGTGACTAGAATTAAACAACAGGACAGTCGACCCTCCGTATCCGAGGGGGATTGGTTCCAGGATCTGCATCCTCAGATCCAGAGGACCAATGTAGACAAAAACTGGGAATTAGTTCTAAATATAGTTCTTGCAGCTATATTGGAAACTACCAATATTTTAATTTTTTTGCAGTTTTGGAAGTCTGATTTGCCTTTATAATACAGCCATGTTATAAAATTTTACCCTAATCAGGAATCTTGAAAATGTTTCCAAATCCTACTAAGGGAAGACTAATGCCACTCACCATCCCAACTAACAAAGCTCCCCTTGAACTGAGAGTACACAGATAATGCCAACTGCATGCATTCCAACCTCAAAGTAAATGCTAATACTCTTTTTCCATCATAGATATTCTAAAACATAGTTATTTGGGCTTCAACATCCAGAAATGAGAGGTTTGGTCTATGCAGCAATCAGATACCAAAATAAATACACCTAATCTCAGGCACCTGTTTTTGTGACTTTTAATCAACTCCTTAAGGGAAAAAAAAAAAAAGGGCCTGAATTTTCGACTTCTAATAAAACAAACTGTTGCTGTCCTATAGGACTTCATGCACTGGGCACTCAGACAGAAATATTACCATTTTGTTGCAGAATTAAGAAAGATTTCCCGTTTTTTAAGTCTCATGCACAGCACAGAGCACCCCCATTTAGTGACATGCCAGGATAGAAGTGCAAGGACGTATTACAAAAAGGACAAACAAAATGCAGATTCTTTTTTTACTGTGAACCACAAAACTTACCCGTTCTCACCATAAATCTTTTGAAAGAGTCTAAGAAATCAGAAAACCAAAAATTAAAAGTCATTTTTTCTAGTTGTGTTAGTTTCTAAATCAGCATCTTTAAGAGTTGAACTAGAGATGGACAAATCTCAAAAGGTTGTTTCTTCAGTCACATTCTTGATCATGTCTCAAAATCTCATTGATCTCATATCTCAAGGAATTCAGATTAAGATAAAGAATTTCCTGATTCCCTCTGAACCAACAAACCCATTTTTAAAAAAGCTTCCTGTTGCCAGGAACTAATAAGTTAGATTTAGATCTACTAATTTCATTTAACCCAATATTTGTCGATCCCAAAGTTCAACAAACTGAACAGTCATCAAAACAGCAAGTTGCATAACACATAAATGCAGACTCATTATCAAAATGGCCACAATTACATACATGTAAAGTGTAGCAGACAGCAAATAACATTCATGCATTTTAATAATGTTTGCACTGAACTTTAAACCATAAATTTAAAAAGTCACACATCGATAGTCCAAGAAGTCTAGGTCAAAATCAAAATCAAGTTAAATGAAACTTGCAATGCCATATTTTAATGGAAATTTTTACACAAAAATCATGTACTCCGAAATATGAGAAACATGGAAAACCAAACAACCAGACTGTTTCAGAAATGCCTGGACTTGAGAATAAAAGTCTGTAAATATAATTGGAAAACATTTTCGTGAAACGTCAATGTGTTAGAATAGTATCATAGTCATCCTTAAGGCCAAGGGCAACATTTGTGTATACACCTTCTTAAACAGGTCTCAGAGAGGTGATGTTGAGATGTGCAAATATGGAATTGCACTTTTTCCACACAAAGACTAAAGGTTTCTCAAAGCAAAATCAATGTTTTACAGGATGCTTCCAAATGGCTCATGACATGCAGAGCTGGGCAATACGATGCCACTTTCTCACACAAGAAAAGTCACACAAGACCATCCATGACAAGCAAATCCTTGCAGAAACACACTCTGACCTCTCCACCATCAGCCGCTTCCTGTGCCTAAGCCTGCTGGCCTCCCGGATGGACTCCCACTTCTGTAAGTCGGCCTCGCTGCAGGGACCAGGGGTGAACCTGACTGGAGGCACAGTAGTTCCCAGCTTCCAAGATTGGATCTTACGAGCCAACATGTCATCTTTCTTCTGCCTCCAGGAAGGAACTAACACTCTACAGCTATTACTTTTTTCTTTAGGTGGGCATGTCCTTTCAAGTACACAGAGAAATTTTGCTTGAATTTCCGGAGGAAGAGTCCAGGGTTCGGGGAAAGGGACTGGCTGGTATCTATCTGGGGCTCCCGACAGAGGCACCTCTTTCTTCTGTGCTGGAATGCGGCGAACAATCATATCATCTTTTTCTAGGTCTGGAAGTACAAGTTCACCTTCCCTACACTGCAGTATTATATCTTGCTCTACAGGATCGTCTTGCCCAGAAAGCCTTCTTAAGTCTTCGAAAGCCCGAAGAACACATGGGTTTGCATGGAAAGCCCCAGTCTTTCTGACAAAGAAATCATCATTCTCTAAGTCAGGATCCAGGGCTGGCATCTCCAGGTCATCTGGTGTATAAGAGAGATTCTTTCTGCGTGTTATGAGCCTTGGGCCAGCAGTGGGATCAATTTTGATATGTGTTTCAGAAGACAAGATGTCATCAGAATATGTCTGGAGGGCCTGAAGTAATAAAAACTGACTGAAGCATAGAAAAGAAAAAGGAAGGGAGAATCTTATTAAATTTGGGGAGAAAAGGTAATTAGGTAGCAGACCAACTAGCCAGTCACTGCGGGTGAATTATTTTGGGGGGCCATGGGAGCGACTCTTGCTGGGAAGAAAGACCAGCATTTAATGCCGTAATCCATGACTTTCCTGGATACCATTGAAAGGAATAAGAGCAGAGTGTATCTCTCAGTGGGCACCACTGAGGCCAAGTGATGGGGCCGGAACAGGAAGAGAGTGAAGCTCCCTGATACACACAGTGTTCCCTTCCACCCCTTCCTCATCCCATTGGCCACAACGACCTAAGTCCCCTCCCAGAGGAGCAGCAATGATCTTCAAGAGCTGAGCAATAAGCACTTTATGCAACAGGCACAGGCGGTCAGCAGATTAAATAAAATGCTCTGAAGCTTTATTAAAGGCTCCTGTGAATCTTCTCTTTGCATTTTCCCACCAGTCTTGCCTGTCCCAGTGCCTGTCTATAAGTTATTTCCTTTCTCCACAGCTCCACACATAGCACAACTGGAAAATTAGGTCAACTGCCTAAAACGCCTTTTCAAAACGGTTTTCCCAAGAACTGTCTATGCCACATGTAACTATATACTCTCTTGTACGTGATTGTGCTAAAGAATATTTAATCCTATAGAATTTCAAGCTCACATGCTTGTACAGAAAGCACGATGTCATATGTTATGCTTTTGTAACTAAACATTAAGTGCCTAAGTGTTCATGACTCAGCGCGTCATGGTCAGAGGTTAAAGTAGCAGCAGAAGCTGGCACAGGTGTCACAGGCCAGACTCCAAGCAGGCGGGCTCATGCAGGCAGGTACACCTGGGCTCATCCGAAGCACCACTAGTTCTCCTGGCTGCATGGGTGTCCCGGGAGTTTCTGGTCCATTTCTTAGCCAGTTCCAGCAAGAGTGAACATCTCTGACAGCTGCTGTCTAGCCTATGATCTGCTTTTTGTATTCTACTAAAAATGGCGGAGCCTGAATCCTCATCGTCAGAGTCTGAATTCCCTCTACCGTGGAGTGACACAGAGAAAGGAAAGAGAAAAGAAGACAAAGAATTGGAGAACGATGCGACTAAAAATAATGTCAAGCTCTGGCTATGGAGAGGACTTTTTACGATCCAGATCCTAAAGTTTAAATTTAAACAGTAGTTTTTTCAGTTAGCAATTCTACAGATGTTGAAGGGAAATTAACCTCTCTCATGAAAAGCACACACAGAATGTACCCAGCCAGGGTACTGAGTGGACACCAGAATAAAAGAAACATGCACACAGACAAACCTGAATCCCTGAAATTCTTTATACCATGGTTTATAAGTTTCCCTTTTTATTCGTTTCCAGTTCACATCTTCTGGGATCCAGCATTTGGGAAGAAACTGATCAAAAGCATTCCCTGGGCTTGGCATGATTGGGCTTAGCTTTCGCACATAAAGATCATCCCTTACAGTGTTGGGTATGCTTGTCTTTTCTTCTGCCTCTTCCAAATAACAAGAGGAGTCTGAAGTTTCTTGTACTGTTGGCCAGTTCTCCACGTTTGTGCCCCAAGTTCTCCTCTCGTTACTGTTCAAAACATCCAACCAGTTAAGACACCACGTGAGCAATTTGTGACACAGAACACAAGAGGCATGCTTTCTGTCTCACAAAGTTTACACTGTGAATGCAGCCAATTAGTTCCCATTCTCATCAGTCTCATCATTCCAGCTCCTACAACAAAGTTAAGGCATTATAATAGCATCTCATTTTAATTAGAGAAGAGCTTGATACAGAAGGGCCAAAGACAACTACAAAATGTGTTAAAAGAGAGAGACAAATTGCAAACCATCTGGGGTGTTACTTCACATATTAAAAATCAAAAGCATAATAGACATTCCAATCCAAGAGAAATTTTTCTGACCTCGTCATTCTGTATAGCCCAGTGGCTAATGGGTCAGCAGGAGAAAAGATTGGTGCACAAGACTTAGGAGAGATGCTTTTCGAGATGAAACCCTCGGGCCTCTTTTTCATTTGGAATCTACGGTTGGCTAAGTCATCCAAAACTATATCCGGCAACCTCCGTTCCTCCTCCGAGTCTGATCCACTTTCAGAACCATACACCTCCTTCTGATAGGAATCTGGATTCGAAAAATCATGCTTTGCTCTGCTGATTTGATGGGAAATAAAAGGATTCTTTTTGTGTCCACTGAGCTCAGTCAACACAGAAAAAAAATAATGGAAGAAAGTAACACAGCAGAGCTCACAATGAACAATGTAAGTCATCCAGGAAGCTGAAAGATAACCAGTGAGCTAAAGGCATGCATCTAAAAAAAGAACCGGCAAATCATACGCTGACATTCTAAAACGGAAGAAATCTCTTCAAGATACGGATGACTAAAAATATAGGTAAGTAAAAGAAATACTTCATTAATGAAGTTTTATGTTATCTGTGAAATACATTTTAAGGACCATTCCTTTTTACCAAATTTAAATATCCTGGCAAATTCACAAAGCAGACTGAATTTTAAAATTCTACAATCAGCTCGCATCCCGGTACCTTGGAAATGTTCCATCGGCTTCTATGCAGACTGGGCTTGCCCAGGTTCTTCTGTTATCCTCATTTTTGTCCAGCTTTTTCTTCCTTAAGGGCGCCGGCACATAGGATGGCTGTCTACCCTTGTTGGGTAAAAAGCGATTAAATGGTAAAGCAGACTTTGGTTCAACAGCCGAAATCCTTCGATATGACATATCATCTTTATTATGGTCCTGCATTTTGAATGTAAATTCAGAATCTGTGTCACTTTCACAACCTATTTAAAAAAAAAAGGCACAAGAATTTGCTTTACTCTCCAGATTACTCGTCCAACTGAAACCCACACAGCATGCCTGCTTTTGTCTTTCCCTTGGAAACCCAGTGCTCTACTGCTAACTGCAGGGAATATTTTTAGAAATTTGTCATGAAGTTGTGATAAGACCCATCAGGAGGAACTTGCTTTGCATACTGGAGATGCATGCAGTACATTCTTTCACTGTTGCACATTCTAAGCAGAAGAAGTCCCGGTTTATGGCTGAACCCCTTTTCTTCCCAGTCTTCCTTGCCCTCACGATTTGTCATAAAATTTGTTGATGGAATACATGTGAATAAAATCTAGCAATCAAGTCAAAGGTGCCTAAAACGAGATCTGAATGTAGTTCGAGGGAAACTCAGTCATTTAAAATAAATCATGCAGTCACCCAAAATTTCTGTGAGGCGAGAGACAAGGGAAGACAAAGAAAGAGATGCAAAAAGCACAAAGAAGTTTGATAGATCCTTGTGAGACCCCTATGAGCAAGAATCACACATTACACATGAGGTTGGACCAAATGACTTCTAATGTCCCCCCAAAATATTAAGAGAACACAGAACTCGAGGCTTTTTCTGATGGTGGTCACGGAAATATTGGGAACCTTGTATTTTGATTCAACATCATTTACACACAAATTTGAAAGAATACACTTTGATACACCTCAAGGTCAGATAGATGCAAACACTAATCTGTTCTCAAAAAAAAAAAAAAGTCAGTTTGTTCTTTTAAATACATGGGAAGAAATGAGGGTACAAAACATCACAAGAGATACGATATAGATACGATAGATACAAGCTTCAGCTGCCTCCCATTCTGCCCTTTTCTTCCTGCCTCTGTGTATTTGTTAAGAAACTTTGCAAATGTTGCATGCTTCCCGCCGGAGCTCTCAGAGGCTGGCTGTGCACAGTACCTGAGGACCTGGGAGCTGTGGGCTCTAGGCAGGAGCACACCTGCAGGGTAAACCTGAGTCAAAGGCAGTCTCGTCCCCTCCCCCGTGCCTGGCACGAGTCTACAGTAGTAACAGAGAGGAGGCTACAGGAAGCGGTTGAACACACAGCTAGGAGACCTTGAGACGGGAACAGGGAAAGGAGAGTCATGGAAAGAAAGGAGGAAGTATAGCAGCTATGATCAGAAGGATTAATAGTCAATAATCTTGCGCTTTGTTTTTACTGCCTCCTAAATTAGTACATTTTTTGAAAATAAGAGAGAAATGTCAAGGATTCTTGCTAAAATCTTGTACATGTGAAATTTGTACAGAAGATCCTTCTACTTCGGAATTTTTTGTTTTTTGTTTTTTTTTTTTAAGTCCAGTACAGTGTGCTGCAGAGTAGGCAAATATTCTTGATCTGGTAAGAGATATGGATGAAAAATGCCACCAGCCATATCAGTAAACAAAGGATACTGCGGCCAGCCAGCCAGCAGCCACTGCACCTATCCCCGACTATGTACCCTGAGGGGATTCAGGATGGAGAAAAGCAGGCTACTCGCCCCATATAGTTAAGGTGTGTGTCAAAGGAATGATTTCAGTGAGCCCAGACTCTTTCACCTTTCCATACATAGGAAAGCTTGAAGTTCATTAACTTGAGATGTCTGGCTTTTCTTTAATTAACAGTAATCTTTTGATGTTCTGACTACCTGAGTGAGTTGCTTTTTGTTTGTTTGTTTTGTTTCGTTTTACAAAGACTCCTATTTATCCCGGCTCCACCCTCACCTCTTCAGAGCAGTCCCTCAGAACTATCTGAGACACTGTCTTCTGGGCTTAAGTCCTCAGCAAGTCTGCTGAATAAAACATAATTCTCAACCTTTAGATTGTGTTTTTGCTTTTCTTTTTTTCAGTCAACAGAGGCTTCATATAAAACTAAGGAATATGACTTTGCAATTCTGTTAACCTAAAAATATCATATTATATTGATCATCAATTTGGGACTACAACCTGGTAGGCAGCGGAGTTTCAACATACTGATCACAAAAATGTTTTATCATCCTGGTGGCCCCCAGGATTTTCTTTTTTTTTTTTCCTTAGTTGTAATTACCAAGTCTTCACTTCCACCCTCTTCAAACATGGTCTGCAACTCCCTTCCCAAGATCAGGAAGCAGCATGACAGTAAGCCTCTGCTTTTCCTCACAAGGGCCAGGAACCCAACCCAACATATCTGAGGACAGTGCTTCAAGTCACACCACCGGACCGCTGCATCTGAACTGACTGGAGTCTGTATACTCCCACATGCCTTCAATAGGGGTCCCTTTTATTTCTGTTGGTCAGATATGAATTCAAACATCACATGTGTTAGGTTCTTCAGTCAGGACAAAGTAATGTAGTGGGTTGAGAATTTCAACCTCTGCTTTTACAGCTTTAATCACTCAGGTGAATTATGAACTCATTCATTTCCTTAAAACTATTGTAAGAGTCATCTGGGCTATGAAAACATTAAAGCTAGACAGCAAACAGCCAACAAATACAGCAGTAATTGTAAAGGTTAACGCAAATAGCCATTCACTTTTTAAACGTCTAAATGCCACGACTACTCAAAAAGCTAAAGAATTTGGGGTTTTGTTATAATATTTGTGGATTCATTCTATTTTTGAAAAACAAATTCATTGTACATTGCTTTTATGTAAATTTACATTAAAAGAACAAAAGCAAATAAAGGTTGAATTCTAGCTAATGATTGCATGCTGAAGCATTTAGGACACGTGTAATGTTCTCTGAAGTGCCTCAAAAAATAAGATGGATAATAAATGCATAGAGAATGAGAGCTTGGTATGTGATAAAGCAAGCACAGTAAAATGTTATGGTAAAACTAGGTGGCAGGTACATGGGTATTCATGTAAAATTCTTCCAACTTTGCTGATGTTTGAAATTTTTTATAATAAAAACATTAGGCCGCAAAAAAAAAATTAGGAAAAACACTTAAAATAAAGAATAATAATCAAAATAAACAAGCAAAGTAAACTCTCTAACAATCCGGCAAAAACTCACAACCAGAACTCTCAATTTTTCATGCTGATGGTGGAAGCACAGAAATAGTTCAAGAAACTTCACTTGTGGTTTCAATCTAGTCAATTTGAATTGCGAGAGGCATACAGTCAGAAATTTCTGACACCACCCAATAGCCAGGGGAAAAAGACTTGCATTTAAATAACAGATTTGACCACAGTATTGGGATTTTGAAAGAAAGTTCCTTCCCACAACAGAAACTTTCATTAACACATTCCTTTCACACTTGTCCTGGGTTTACTCTGACCCTGACAGACGCAAAAGATGTTTTCTAACACAATGCCAGTGTTGTTACTTAATCAAAGTTTAGCATAATATTCTATCATGACAGATATCAATCATTTCTTTTCTTAGGTGGAGATAATTATTAAAATATTTTCCTGTTTTTTCTTAGTTTTTTTTTTTTTTTTTTATCTTTTGCAGAAAAGTAAGAAAAGGAAAGAAAGTTTATTCAGGAGCTAGAACAGACTTTTATAGAATCTTATTTACTTTCTTTTTTATGTTTAGATATATCAGTTACTAGGCCTCAGAGGCAGAGATTATTAAACCTGAATCTGGAGAGAAAAGAATTAGGATAGATTATCGCTGATAAAACAGGTCATAGTTAACTGTCTCTTCCCCAAACTCCTCTAAAAACAGAAGATTAAAAGAAGTGAAACTATCACCCCTCTAGTGGCAATATAGTGAGGAAGGAACAAGACAGACAGAGAGACAGAGAGACAGAGAGAAGGAAGGAAGGGAGGGAGGGAGGGAGGAAGGAAAGAAGGAAAGAAAAGACACCCCCAATTATATTTCCATCTCTACAAAAATATACTTCTTGGCGAAATTTTTGCCTCAACAGTTTCACTCCCATTTTTCTACTCTCTCCAATTCCCAATTTTCTCTCAATACACAAAGAAATAAAAATAAACCGTCCAGTCCAAAACGTAACTCACCTTCACGTGCCCCCCTCAACGTGATATCAGAGGAGCAGCTTGTGAATGACCTAGACCCCAAAGAGTCCAAGCTTTCAAATGAATCTTCTCTCTTATAGTTGCCTGGAGGAGCAAGAAATTCTCCACGCTCAGCGCACCAGATATCACCGTAACCACTGTCTCTGCCACTCCTCTTCAGGAAGCTGGACTCTTCAAGTGCCTGAAGAACATTTTTTAAAGACTTGTAAGTTAGCATAAACTTCCAAAAATGTAATCAGTTATCGCTTATTGATTTGCAATAGTTCAAGTTGTGCTGCATTTGATAGGTGAGGCAATGAGACTGCCCCATTAAATATCAGAAAAAAATCTGATAAAAATCAGAATATAAATCTGTAAGTGTTTTCCCACAACTAATACATGGCACTCATGTGACTATATGGAGGTATTCCATATTATTTAATAAGGTAATAATAAGGGGGAACGTTTTAATAAAAGAAAAGCTAATAATTAGAGTAACATTCAAAGGCTAAAATCAATTATTATCTACAGTTTTCTGGCAATAAACATGAAAGGAGGCAATGAGAAAAGCCAACCTTAATTTTGATATCCAAAAGGAGAAAAGTTAATAAGATTATATTCAGGAAATATTAGGGCTCATTTTTATTAAATAAACAAAAAAGCCATAACAAAGTTCTTTAACAGAAAGAAAAGTTTTAAAAGAGAGAGGGGCAAGAATAGCAGGCGTACACTTCACAAATTCATTTATTTTCACTCAAAACCTAGATGTGAACCAAGGAAAGTAGACTTGTTTGTTGAATATAAAACATTTTCCCTGGATCTAAATGAAATACTTGTTTAGCTCATATAACAGCTATTTAGAAATATGTAAATGTCATATCATATAGAACTTACTAAAATAAGCATTTTTAATAACATTCCTCTAGGAAAGTTAATAGCAAAATACAACTGGACTTTTTAAAATTAGCATGTAAGTAGAATTTATAAAGCCTTTAGCATAGTTCTAATACATAGTACTCAATGAATAGCTAGTAACTATAATTTTTTTTAATATGGTGAAGGTAATTTTGTTACAATAGTAAAAATCAGAAATGTTACTTTCAGGTGATGATACTAATACAGAGATAGGAATTCCTAGGTTCTTTTTTATTTTTTTTTAAAGCAGAGGGTTTTCTTTTCTTTTTTTTTTCTTTAATTTTATTTATTTTTGGATGCTTTGGGTCTTCGTTGCTGTGTGCGGGCTTCGTCTAGTTGAGGTGCACGGGCTTCTTATCGTGGTGGCTTCTCTTGTTGCGGAGCAATGGCTCTAGGCACGCAGGCTTCAGTAGTTGCAGCACGCGGGCTCAGTAGTTGCGGCACGCAGGCTTAGTTGCTCCACAGCGTGTGGGATCTTCCCGGACCAGGGATCGAACCTGTGTCCCCTGCGTTGACAGGAGGATTCTTAACCACTGCGCCACCAGGGAAGCCCCAGGAACTCCTAGGTTCTTTAACAACCAAATGTAATATGTCAACTTTCATTAAATCATTATTCAGAAAAAAAGCTATGAAAGAGAGTTGGGAGACAATTGGGATGTTCTGAATATAGACTGGATATTAACTAATGTGGAATTCATGACTGTTCTTTAGTCTAGTAGACATCACAGGTATATGGAAGAATATTCTTACTGTTAAGAGATGCATGCTGAGTATTTAAGGGTGAGTTGTCTGCAATTTACCTTGAAATGATTAATTAAAACACAGATAGATACATAAATAAAGCCAATATGGGACATGTTTAATGATTAAATCCGATGGAACACAGGTGGGTATTTGTTGTACTATTCTTTCAACTTTTAATTAGGAACATTCTCAAGATACGATAAAAAGCTGAAGAAAGAATGTTTACAATGAATAATTAGCAGCTGTCTCAGGCATACTTTTGGCTAAGACTGGATGTTAATTCGTGGTTGAATTGTTTGACAAATGTTTAAGTGCCAGTAGGGTCTAGTAGACTTATGTGAGATTTCATATATTTTAGACGCCACACACACCCTGGAATTAGAGTTGACATCCTAGCATGAAAATGAAAGTGCCTGCTTTGTACCCTGTTTCCAAGCGGGTAGGGAAGCTGGGTTTAGTGCTGGTACCACCAAAATACTTCTTAAAAAATATAGGTTTTAAAATTCTAAGTAAATCTTTAGATTTACCAGGTTTCTTAGACACACACTTGTTGAAGCCTTAGAGTTCAACTCAAGGAGATGATTTTTGACCTCGTAAGTGTTAAAGATAATGATGATGTGCCACCATGGTTATAAAAGAACCTAAGTTTGGCCCCGTTGCCTGGTTCCTCCCCCTAACCCCCACCAAGGACTTTACTCTGACAAGTCACCTAAAATGAGTCACCTACAACTTACAGGATGACTAAGGGTCAACAGCTTACTGCAAGTATTTTTTTTAATATATATTTTGGATTGGCCATTAAGCGTTATCTATTTAAGGGAGAAAAGTCTGATGAACACAATGGTTTTGATTTTAACAGAACAGATGCAAAACAGCTCATATATTCACGCACCTCTTATGGCTCTCCACACTCCACAATAATGGAACGGAACCACAACTATAGTTTTACCTATGAAAATTCTTTTTTTTTTTAATAAATTTATTTATTTACGGCTGCATTGGGTCTTCTGCGTGGGTCATATGGCTGCGTGGGCTTTCTCTAGCTGTGGCGAGCGGGGGCTCCTCTTTGTTGTGGTGCATGGGCTTCTCATTGCGGTGGCTTCTCTTGTTGCAGAGCATGGGCTCTAAGCACACGGGCTTCAGTAGTTGTGGCATGCGGGCTCAGTAGTTGTGGCCCACGGGCTCTAGAGCACAGGCTCAGTAGTTGTGGCGCACGGGCTTAGTTGCTCTGCAGCATGCGGGATCTTCCCAGACCAGGGCTCGAACCCGTGTCCCCTGCACTGGCAGGCAGATTCTTAACCACTGTGCCACCAGGGAAGTTCCTGAAAATTCTTTTTTATCTATTCTGATTTTGATACTGGTGATAGGAAGCAGCCTCGAATAAAGCATTCCCAGCACAAACACTCTACTAGGATGATTCAGCCTGAGTCAGACTGCCACAAAAAGAACCAAAGGCTGTAATGAGAACACTAATGCAAGAGCCAAAGTCCTATGTTATTTTTAACTGGATGTTTTCTTAGCTGAAATACCTGTAAGGCAAGGCTTTGCCCTTGCTCAAATCCCTGCCACATTCATCCTTCAGAGCCTTGCCCTCCTCCATTGCACTGACCTACCTGTTCATCTGTCTACATCAGAGGGTTGTGCTGTAAGGATGGGTCATCAGCCTTGTATGAGTGTTTTCTCAACAACTAGTACAATGCTTGTGCATGGTATTATCTCAGCTGTTATCTGAATTAACTGTTTTAAGGAATTTAAATAGGGTATTATCAACTCTTTACAATTAGAAAATAAAAATCCAGAAGGAATACCCTAACCTTCTAGACTATAATCCCATCTCCCTATAATGTATGTGGCTGGGTTCAGGCAAAACTATTTAGAGATCAGAGTAGTTATAAGGCAAAGTGATCATTTTCATCCTAAAATTTCTATCTTCCAATTATAGTAACTAACATTTATTACATCCTTACAATGTGCCAGAGACTAATGTTAAATGCCTGATTAATCATCATAAAGACCCATCAAGCAACTAATATTAATTAGATGATCATATATTATTTTGATGACATATTTTCTTCTGCACGCAGCAGATTCTCCTGCATAAATACCCCCATAGTGAAGTTCATTTTCCCATTTGAATATTACGGGTGAAGATTTGGCCAAGTCTGGTCAGCGCTGGCATTTGAGATATAATGACTCATGGCAAGACAGTAAGATAAAGAAATGAGTAACTTCCATATATTTTAATAGCCTTGAAGCACCTCTCTATTACAGGTTAAGTTCATAATGAATATAGAAAGAGTTACGTTATATAAAGTGCCTAAGAAAGAAAGTAAATTAGTATTTTGTTGAGTTACCTAAAATTAAGAAATAAATACGTATACCTATATCATATACCCTGGAAACTGCTCTGAAATACTTACTCCCTCCTTGTGGTGGCTTACAAAGCCAGCAAATGAGTAACAATCCTCTCCACCCATCCCAATCAGAGCCGCCATATATTATAGAGGGAGGAGAAGAAGGCAGAGGGCATGTGGAAAAAAGAGACAAAGGGGAAAGGGGAAGATGAGAAGTAGTACAAGTTAGAGTAGTTGTCTCATATAGATAGAGTTTCCTTACCTTAGTCAGAGCTTGTCCTAAAAGATTCTCAAATGCTTTCAAATTAAGATAGGGACCATTATAGTAGGGGTTACTTTGTGCTTTTCTTCCCAGCCAGTACAAAGTTATCAAAACCTTTAAAAAAAAAAAATTCCAAAAAAAAAAAAAAAAAAAAGATTCCATGAAACAACAAGATCAGTCTATTTAGTAACTAATGGCAAGGTCAAATGCAAGTGAGCACTCTAGATAAAAGACAGTATCTATGGTTGAAAAGTAGATTTTCTTTTAAATTATGTAAAGGAGAAGGGTCACTAAAAATGTTAATTCTTCTTAGATTTCCATCTCTGAGCACATTCTCAGAGCAAAAGCCTAGACCCCAACAGGTATTTATACTCTACCGGTACACATGAAGAAGGAAAAAATTTACAGTAAGAAAACATAAATTAAACTTTTAAAGTAATAGTTTTCCAACAGTCTTACAAACTGCACACTTAAAATCAAAAATTCTCAGCTTCCCTACTAATGATATTGAGCTCTTATGTTTTTCAATAAAGCCGTCACATTTTTAGAAATTCTTCTAATATGCAGAATATTATAGATATAAGTCTACATTGGGCAATTGCCCAGAGTCCTTAAACGTTTAGTGTTTTTCCTTAAAGTCTGATTTTGGTGGTTTCTGACTTGCTCTCCTAAAAATCCTATAGCCTATTCATTTGCCTTTACCACATTACTAACATGTAAGGACCCACTCCCTAGATTTAACCCACCTTCTTATACTATGAGGTCAGAAAATACATGTTTCAACCATATTTAAACACAATTAGAATTTGTTTCTAGCAAAACTTAGAAAAAGGATAGAGAATATATCAGATATTTTTAGATCCCACTACCTTTTCACAAAACATGTAAGTAAAAAACCATTTATAATGTCCCATTAAATATATCTTACATTTTTCACTCTCCTATCAGTCTCTTCTTGCCTGTAAAGAAAAAAGAAAATATCCATTAGTAATATCTATGAACCTAGAAAAAACTCATTTGTATTCTAAAGTTCTATGAATATTAATACCACCTGGAAGTTCAGAAACCTTAGTATATTATCCATCAGAAGGATTTTTCCATATTCATTGATTTCATGAAATATAATTGTCAGTTTTCTATAAAAAGCAAGGTTGTCTTTTTTTCATTACTTTATTCATTACAGTCTGATTTTTTTTTTTTTTTTTTTTTTTTGTGTTACGTGGGCCTCTCACTGTTGTGGCCTCTCCCGTTGCGGAGCACAGGCTCTGGACGCACAGGCTCAGTGGCCATGGCTCACGGGCCTAGCCGCTCCGTGGCATGTGGGATCTTCCTGGACCGGGGCACGAACCTGTGTCCCCTGCATCAGCAGGCGGACTCTCAACCACTGCGCCACCAGGGAAGCCCCAGTCTGATTTTTTAAATGTGTTATTTGCATCTATAAGTTTTCATTTTAAACAATGTTTAAACCCAATCAAAAGGGGGGGAAAATCAATGCGTGCTCACGGCAGAAAAAAATCAGGAAATGGGGGGAAAAAACCTTAAATAGGAAAAAACAAAAGTAATTTTGCCCTGAGTTTTCTTTTCCACTTCGCGTGAGGGATTTTCCACTCAAGTTCCCCAGAGAAAATTGCTCAGAGACCAAACCCTGCAGATGTTGAAAAGTGCCGTTTAAAACATAGCCGTGAATCTCTGCCTAAAGAGATTGCACTCTATTATAAGCATCATGAGTTTCCCCCTCACCTGTAAAAGGGCATGACATTCGTGGGAAAAGTTAAAGAGGCAGATGTCACCGCAACGTTGAGGACGAGAAAACATAAGCTAATTAACAAAGAGATGGATGACCCTAAACTACTGGTGCTTTCCGTCAGAGACTCAAGCAGGATCATTGCTAATTCAGAGAGATGCAGGAGCCTGAGCTAGATGACCTCCAAGGTCGCTTTTCAGTCTAAGAGTCATAAGTAGTACATTTATAAGAAAATATATATGTATACACACACATCATGTGTGTAAGACATATAAAACACACATATATAACATATATACACAGGGAGACAAAGAAAAGGGGGAGAGAGTGAGGAGACAAACATTTAACTTCACTTTCAAAGAATCCATGAAGACAGCTACAACCATTCCTTCCCGTAAGATAAACATGAACTGAAATGAACTTAAGAACAACATTTGCCTCTCACCTACCCCCAAAACAGCATAACAAAAGTAAAATCCACAAACTCTCACCCTACTGTGGAAATGTAAATTGGTACAACTACTTTAATACATTTGGTAGCAACTATTCAAGCTGAATATACAGTATATGCATATTCTGTGACCTAGTGCTTCCACTCCTCGATGTATACCCAACAGAAATGCTTACAGATGTTCACCAAAAGTCACATGAGAACCTTTATAGAAGCACAATTCATAATAGAATAAACTGGAGCTACATCTATGTCTTTAACAGCAGAATGGATAAATTATGGAATATCCACACAATGAAATATTCCATAGCAATGAGAACAAACAACCTGCAGCTATATGGTTCAATCTGACAAACAATGGGAAGTAAAGGAAGCCAAACAGAACACAGACTGTATTATTCATTCAAGTCGAGAACAAAAACAGGCATAACAAAGATATGATGTTAGGAGTCAGGATACTGTTCACCCTGGTAGGGGAGGTTGGAAGTGACTGGAAAAAGGTGAGGGCCTTCTAGGGCGCTGACAATTTCTTATATTTTCATCTGTAAGCTGGCTATTTAAGTGAGTTCCATCTCTAAAGTCTGTGAATTGTACACTTAAAGTACACATATAGAAAAAGATACATACTGCAAAAAAGCAAATAAATTTTATAGCCCAAGTACTTAAATCATAGCTTATCTCTTAAGTAAAAAAGAAAATCATCTTGTAAAAACAAAATCAACATTTTTCAAAGAAGTGGGGGGAAAAAAATCACTAGAAACTGACAATAAAAAAAAAAAAGAGTTATATTGGGAATTCCCTGGTGGTCTAGTGGTTAGGATTCAGCACTTTCACTGCCATGGCCTGGGTTCAATCCCTGGTTGGGGAACTGAGATCCCGCAAGCCACACAGCACGGGCAAAAAAAAAAAAGTGATAAAATATATAGCCTCTTTTTATATTAATGACCAACAAACACACTTCAGACATTAACCAAAGCACAAAGAACCATCAATACTCAATGAAAAGGATACATTAGGCTGAAAATCACCACACTCTTAACAGTCAGTGCAAACCACCCCACTTTTCTCATAAGTACACTGAGGGCAGAAAGAGGAACAGAGCTCTCTTGAACCCCTGACCTCCTTTCCACAGCCCTCTCTAAAGGTTTCTAATCCAACACACTCATTTACTTTGTATTATGATAAAGCAATAATTGTAAACACCAGGTATGGCCTATTTTGGAATAAACACTCACAATAAGCAGTGACCTTGGCACTACAACCTCTCCCTCATTTCACAATCCCTTCTGAATATGAGCATTTATAACACGCTCTTGAACACAGTGACACACATGCCAGCCAAACTGCTGTTCTATCACTGAAATGTAATGCCAGGAATTCAAGTAGTCAATGATTTGCTGGAGTCAATAGAGGTCAACTTGTGACACACAACAAACACATCTCATTGTATGCAAGTCAGTAACCAGGCGGCTCCTTTCCCTGCTGTGGCCACAGGGCACAACCCCAAGGCTTCCAAATAGAGCAAGCGTGAGGGCAGAGGAGAAGCTCATGGTATCAGTCTCTCTATAAGCCATCCAAGATATTGCCTAACCCATCAGAACCCAAAATAAGACAGTCTGATCTACAAATAGGCTAATTCCCTTACAACAGATATTTCAACAGTTGACATGGTATAATTCCCTGTTCAAAAGCATGGTCTTTGGGTCAGATGTAGGTCCCACTAGCTATGTTCATCTCTGCAGTTTACTTAACTCTTGAAGCTTCCATGTCCTTCTGGAGAAACTGCAAATAATGGCCCTTATTCCAGGACATCATAAGAAAAGTACACAGGTATTTAGCAGAGTCCCTAGCCTCATGGTAAGTGCTCACCAAGCAGCAGTTATCACTAGACTGTAAGCTATGTGAGGGCAGGGCCCAACTTCTTTACCAAGTTACCCACACAGGCTTCTTAGTGACGCCACGCTGGACCCCAATATTTAAGTTGCAACCGGCCTGCCTGACACTCCCCATCTGTCATCCCTGCTTTATTTTTGTATTTATAACCATCAACTGCATGCATTCGTTTATTATCTGTCTCTTCATAATCCAAAAGGAATTTTTGTGATTTTATTTACTGCCACATCCCAAGTGTCTTAAGACAGGGTCTACCACCTGACAAGTACGTTAAAATATTTTATTAAAAATGCCTAGCACATGGGACTTCCCTGGTGGTCCAGTGGTTAAGACTCCATGCTTCCAACGCAGGGGGCGTGGATTCGATCCCTGGTCGGGGAACTAAGATCACATGCCACTCAGCGTGGCCAAAAGCCACAAAAACCAAAACAAAACCTCTGAGTTCCTGGAGTTTTCTAAATTAATTATTTCCATAATTTTTTTAAAAAATGCCTAGCACAGTGCATGGCACACAGATGCTCACCAATACTAATCTGAACACGTTTATTTAGCTTACAGAAATGTAAGTCAGCAAAAGAAATCCTGAAATGATAAAAGCTCAGGAGATTCCTATGTGATGTCAAAGGACAGTTAAATTACATTAGCTTACTTAAAACATCCAATTTTGACTCCAACTGTATTGATACTCATAACTGGGCTTCTTTTTTAAAGTTATTTTCTTTAAAATTGCAATAAAAGGAATTCTTTATAATCATAGATCAATAACCCAAAAAAGGCACAGGTTCAAAAACAAAGGGCAGCTTCAAAGTGCTGAGTACAAAGATTAAGTGATGGTCTCTGGGATAAAAAAGCTTCCCAGCAGAGCTCTGAGAGACAAAGCCCAAAGAATCCAAACCTTCCGTGAAACCCAAATTTACCATAAAAAGGGACAGAGATGAAACATTAATAGTTTGAAAAAATGACTATGTTGAATATGTTGCTAGCCTTCTCTGTGTATTATACACTAATTTAAATATTGTTTAATATTCAAGAAATAGCAAGTATGACATAGATATCATCTTGCACTCTGTTAATGGAATAGCTCTGGTAATTCTTCACTACCTGACAAAGGACCAGAAAACATGTGCTCATCACAGAGCTCTAAACTTTCTGCCAGAGGCCAGGAAGAAAAGAGCCATAAACCCTCAAGTAAGCCCATCAGTGAACAAGATCCATCAGTAACCACCTTATCCTAACTTCAAGGTATACTTAGAGCCAGGAAACTCTAGGTCTGATCCTTTCTTTATTCAAAGCTGTTTTAAAATACTCGTACAAATCCTCCATCAAGGAGCACCATCTCCAAGGAAAGGACCAGGGAAATAAAACCCATGCGGACGCTCTGGCTCTCATCGGGAGAGCCCATTCTTCCCCGAGGCAGCAGCGTGGCTAGGGGGGCAGGCTCTGGACTCAGACCTCCTGCGTGTGACTTCTGGCTCCACTCTCGGGAGCTGTGACAATGTGGCAATGCTTATCTAACCCTTTGCCTCCGGAGTCTCACCAGGAGACCACACACCCATTTCACTGGGCTTAAGACAGACATCTGAAAAGTACTGAACGCAAGCAGATCAAGTAAAGGAGACACTTCAAGACTGTCCTCCAATTACCCATCTCAACCACACAGTATGGTGGAAGGGAAGTGGCGAGAGGACAGGCAAGTCTCCCCACACATAGTATTTTCCCCCTAGAAGAGACATTTCTGTGAAGCACAGTTCAAGACACTCTTGCATGTTCTTCTTTCCTTTCCCTCTTTCTCTGAAAGGCTTTGAACAAGAAGTTGTTTCTAGAATAAGGTCAAACAAAGAGCAAGCCAAACGAGTATGGTATGACCCTTGTTGGCCAAACATCCATGTTGGCCCCAAGCCAGCCCTCCTCACCTGCCCTTTATCTACCAGGGACTGTCTAGGCCAACACCCTTCAATTTTCCAAAAGCTCAAAATCGGAGGGAAAAAAAATGTGCCTACATGGCCAAAGTCTATCTCTCTCCTATCTGACAGCACAGTTTGGGAACAGAGTGTTAAAGGATGAGATTCTAGTTTTATTATAGCTTGGTGCAGCCAGCTGTATTCTAGGGCATCATCAAAAGTATTTCCAAATACGTTCTGTTTATCCAAAGAGCTAACCCTGGGCCCACGTGCATGCACCCACCTCAGCCTCTCATAGAATCTCTCCTGGTGGACAGCAGAGAGCTGGAACCACACCTGACTCACGACTGTACCCCTGGAGTCAACCACAGGCCTGGCTAAGAGCTGCCAAGCTTCCAATGTTCCTGTATAAGTCACCTAAAGCCACTCACAGAGCCAGTCCAGCAGATCAAGGACAAAGAGTTGGAGGGAAATTCCCCCCCAATAAGCTAAAGCTTCACAGAGCTTGAAACCGACTCCCAGTTCTCTCTTTATGTTCTTCCTCCATACCTTTTTTTTTTTCCTTCTTCCATATCTTGATACACCTTTTCCTCAAGGTACCAACTTCTTCACTGACGGCCCCGTAAGCTCAATCTTGTCATGTTCTGCCCTAAGATCAAAATCCCCTAGCACTGAATTCTCCATGCTCCAAAATCATCCTTCCTCCCTAAATCCCAGCCCACACCCTGCCCAATCCAACCTCGGTTAAGATCAAATACAGTTGTCTTACTGAAGCATCATACAAGGAAGCGTGTGATGAAAAACTCATGCTGGAATTTCTGATAGAGTGGGAATATCTTTGCTCCAGATACCACGGGGGAAGACTCCCTACATCCTAACAGGAGAGATGAGACATGTGGTACCACCTGCCACTACCCCAAGCTTCTCTGGCTACAAGGAATCTGGAGTTCAATAAGAGACTCAAGTATAACTTCCTACCCCACCGGGTCTCCTCCCTGCCATACACACTCACCCCTCTTTCTATCCCTAATCCTACAGCCCCGATCATCCCCTTTTCTTGGTCTCAAATAAGCTTTTACCTTTGTTCCTCAGAACAACTGCAACTCCCTGGGTGATTATGTCCCCAAACGTCCACTTCCTGAGGCTACTTCCAGAGTAGGGCATGGACCCAACCCTTCCGGAATCAGTTCCAGCCCTGCCCTGCCCTGCCCTGGGCGGCTTCAGCTGACCGGGATGTGCTGCTTGGGAAACGGGGTTGACATTAGAGAAGCTGGGCTCACACAATACTTGGTCCTCCTCCAAGCCACTAAGTAATCCCTGCCCTCCAGTTGCTGCTTATGTAGTCTGGCCACCTGTTCACAACTTTTTCAAAAATGTCAAGAAATGAGGTTCTGGATCATGATTTCATAAGCAGTCACTAGTAGAAAAAAGTGTGTGGACCGTATCTGCTTTCAATCTGTCAGGTATGCATGAGGTTAGGGAGGAGGCATGTGTGTGGCCAGGGGAGACGGTTGAGACCATTCAAAGCAGATGCCCTTCTCATCACAGCCGCGGCATCGTTTTCTATGAGAGACAAGACAGTCTGCCTCCAAATGGGAGGAAAGGGTTGCTCAGGATACTGAGTGAAATTTTAAGAAGCATAGTGACATAATAATTTCTGACGCTACTGTCTCTGAGGGAAGGGCCTGTTTTTATTCCAAATGCAGGAAGTGAAGAAGGAATTTAGGAGTCTATCAGGCAACGGCTCCTTTTTCTATTAACAGACCTTTTGATTCATGGAAGCTCTTCCATTGCATTTCATAAAATAGAGCAAACCTTTCTCTAATGACTGGCAAATAGAAGGAGGAAGAAATGTGTGGATAAAAGTTAAAGACGAATTCTTGGAATACTGCACTCAAAAAGTAAGCTGCATTTTAAAAAATGAAGTTGAAATTCTTCCTTTCCTCCCACCTTCATCCCTAAAAATGAAACTGTATTCCATTTGACAATCTGCCAGTAATGTGAGACACATGTGACTCATAGCTTTTAATCTGCCATTGCTACAAAATGCAGCTCTACCTGACTGTGGAAACTGTAAAAATGTCACTTGAGAAAATAATACCACATCTGGAGATAATTAATGAACAAAAATCGATAAACGATGATTTCTGTACTTACCTATGTGAGACAAAACTCTTGGAAGTTCAACAGTTTTTGCCCTAGGAACATAATGCTTATTCCAAACATGACAAATGAGTAAGTACCCTCTCGTTAAAAATCATCTCTTATTAAATTTCACACCCCACCCACACAGTACTAAGAATAGCTGAGTTTCACTTAAAGAGAAAGGAAAAACAAAAACCCACAGGCATTCGAAGACACCGGCACACAGCTCCACTTAAATGATGAAGCTGAGGAGCTGCTGCAGGAGCTGAAAAGTGGGTTTTGTTTCGAACTCTTTCGACCACAGACTTTTTGAAAATCTTCTTTTCTACTTTTTGGAGTATGTTTGCTATCACATAAAACTGATTTCACAATTTGAGACTCACACATGTATATCCCCTGTCAGATGGTAACCCAGAAATTCCAGACAATTCCTGAATACAGAATTTAATATCCATGATATATGCTCCGTGTACTAAATGGAGTTATGACCTTGAGTTATATAAAATGTGCTGGGGAGAGACTACAGGGGGTGTCAATTACAGGCCTACCCATCATTTTACTTCTGTAGGTAACAATGCCAGGTAGCAGCAGCAATGGGAAGAGTGGGCTTGGTTTTAGACATGGGAAGCTTGAGACACGTGCCACGTAGAAATGTGAAGTGACTGGTAATTAGACATACATTAGTACATTAGTAGGATGTTCAAGCTAGAAATCTAGGTTGGAGATATAATCTGGGGAGTTGTCAGCATAGAGATTAAGTGTAAAGTCATGAAGCTACCATGAGACCCCCTTAGAAAATAAGTGTAGATAGAGAAGAGGTCTAGGGATTGAGGGCTGGGAAACCCAACACATAAGGGCTAAGAGGTGGAGGAGAAACCAGCAAGGCAGACACAGAAGGACCAGCCAATGTGACGGGAGTGGCACGCCGGAGGCAAGGAGAGTGAGACAGAGGGACCAGTCAAAAATGTTGTTTAGAGGGGAATGAGGATGAGCGCTGAGGAATTACTGCTGTATTCTTTTCTTTTCTTTTCTTTTCTTTTTTTTGCTGTACGTGGGCCTCTCACTGTTGTGGCCTCTCTCGTTGCAGAGCACAGGCTCCGGACGCACAGGCTCAGCGGCCATGGCTCACGGGCCCAGCCGCTCCGCAGCATGTGGGATCTTCCCAGACCGGGGCACGAACCTGTGTCCCCTGCATCGGCAGGCGGACTCTCAACCACTGCGCCACCAGGGAAGCCCTGTATTCTTTTCTTAACCCTTATAATATCTTACACACATGTAATACACACTCACTCAATTACTAATTACTTCTCCTCAAAGGAGAAAAAGAAAGAAGTATTAACATCAACAAAAATCTCGTCAAAACCACCGATGTTCCTAAAGATACAATTTGGGAGAATACTGAGCTAGATGGCTCAGGTGCCCTTCCAGACTTCTGAGTCCACACTTAGCAAAGCCAACAAGAAATTCGACTATAGGTATAAATCTTCTAGTCTTTAGCATCATGATATTGGAATAATAATGTGCCAGGTGAGGAATTTTCCAAGTCAGTATTTGTCAAACTGTGTACCACGAAGCATGAGAAACTGGCAGACTGAATGGGGCTTAAAGTCAAAACTTTTTACAAAGTGTTGCATATTTTCTCCTTACACATAACAGAAACTTGAAGTTGTGAAAAGCCCTACAACAAGAGATCCGTTTTACTTATACTTTGAAAAATTCACTTTCTCATAGTTTTTGGCAGAACAGTTACTAAAATCTTAAGGAATTCTGGTATCGATGAAGTATTTCCCAATTGTGTCCTGTTTAAGTCCACTTTACGCTTAATTGTATCGTGTATATTAATAATAATTACCTTTATTAAGCACTTTATATTAATCATTACGTTGACCGTATTGCATTATTATCTCCTTTAATCCACACAACAATCTAATGATTTACAGATTAGGAAATTGGGACTCCAAAGGCTTAAAAACTTCCCCAAGGTCACAAAACTATTAAGACTTGATGTGATCCATACTTGCCATACACTAAGAGCTATGGACTAAAACCCTGTTTTAGTATTAGTGCAGTCACCCTTTCTACCTTAATGTATTTTTAATAGTTTACTTCTCTCTTAATCCTGAAAAATAATTGTCTGTAATATCCTTGAGAAGTATAAATGTCTCTCAATATTCTCTCCAAGTGTTGGTTCAAAACCTATCTATGGCAACAATAATTTCCTGCCTAAATCTGTCTCTCAAAGACAATGGCAGAAGTTCCCCCTTATCTTTTCTGGCAAAATTTAGATTTGTACTGCACTATCTTGCACATACAACCCGTTATGGGATTCTGCAGATGGAAAATTGCCAAAGCATTTTTTAAAGGACTTCCTTCTAAGTAAATGAAATATACCACAATAATTCTCGTAGCGAGAGAAATGCAAGACAGAGATTACCTGTTCTTATCACTGCTAAGCCTTTATGAGTATGGTTTCTTTAAGGCAGGTACCCATCGAATATAAATAAAAAGATTATAAATTAAGCACAAACAAGATTAACTGGGAAAACATTTTGGTTAGTCTCCTGAAGGTACATTTTCTAATCTAAAAAAAAAGAAAGCTAAATTTACCTTTAGGTTTGTGAAAATTAAACAAAATATATTTAAAGTGCCTAGCATGTAAATATTTATTTTCTTTCTGATGAACGTGAAAGCATAAGGTGTAAATTATTAGTAGTAAGCTATTATATCATTACACCAATTCCTTAGCTGTAGTTTATATTAAATGTGCTATGTGTGAATAGCACAAACCTGTATTGACAAAGTAGTGCATACCAAACTATTCAGAAGTCTCCATATTGCTTTTAAGCACATTATTCTCCCCTGCCTCTAAGTGAGACTTGTTTCAAACTTTTAATTCCACCATGGGAAAAATCAGCACCACGGCCTCCTCAAAAAAATCCCTAGCCCAAGTTTTTCATAAATCATTTTTAGTCCTAAATCTTGCCTGTTCTAGATTAGCCTCTCTTATCTTAGTGTTTTTTAAAAAAACACCAAATTTTTCACAACTATATTTAATCCAAAGGTTCCTAGGGGCAATATATATTTAGAACAGAGTTTCTTGACAATATTACCATTTGAACCTTACAATTCTTCATTGCGGGGGATTACCCTGTGCATTGCAGGATGTTAAACAGACTCCTGGCCTTATTCACTAGACACCTCTCCTCACCCTAGTCAAGACAATCAGAAATGTCTCCAGATGTCACCAAATATCCCCTGGGGCACAAAATTGTCCGATGTTGAGAACCACTGTTTTAGAGGATCTAAGAATTTAATTAATTCCTCTTCATAAAGTATACTCAAGTTTCCATGGGCCTAAAATTAGCTGAAACCAAAACCAGTCTCATGAGTAGTAAATGAAGTCTGAGGAGTTGACTCACTCTCCAAGAATGACCAACTATTAAATTAAAAACATACTATGACTTATCTCCCTTGCAATTTGTATAAAGCTGCCTGTCTTTCATTAGAGAGTTAACACCATGCATCATTTAAAAATTTCCATTTACATATACCACCTTCCATAGATGTGCCATTTCCTTCTTAGCCTTCCATATAATGCTTCAAATTTCAGAATCTTATCAAAGTATCACCAATCACTCTGTATAAGTCATTGAGAAAGAATGGACATGCTTCAAAGGAATAACATAATTGGTTTTCAAATTCAGATTAATATAACACCGCCTTCTTCAATTAACTTTCAAGTTCAATACACATTCGATCCCGATGTCCCTCAGAGTTGTCTACCTTTCTTGCAATCAATTTCAATTTTCCCATTTTCTGTGAATACCTTTTTGAAACTTCCAAGACTAATGAATCTAATGAGTTTTTTCTTCTTCTTTCTCCCCTTCACCATATTTAATCTAAACCAAATTCAAATAATACTTCCCAGGCAACTTTTCTCAGATATGCCCTTTATATTCCCACTATCACCAGTTCAGAATTTAAATTGAGTAAGTCTTCGTAAGTGCATGCATCATCTAAGCCCCGAGCCTGTTCATCCTTCCACATGCTCTGCACTGGTGAAGGGCCCCAAATTTCAGAGTCAGAAAACTAAGGCCTAAGCCAAACAACATCTCCCTCGAACACTCACTTCCCCACCAAACAAGTCCTATCAATTCTAGTCCCTAAATTTCTCTGGAATTCCTTGCTTCTTTCTCAGATGTATTTCCTGTCTTCGGTCTTCCCCCTGGTCCTCCTCCTCCCCAGAGATTCCTGAACAATCGTCCTAAAATGGAATCCTCTCCATGTCTCCTATCTTTTTTTTTTTTAATAAATTTATTTATTTTTAATTTTTATTTTGGGCCGCGTTGGGTTTTTGCTGCTGCGCGCGGGCTTTCTCTGGCTGCAGTGAGCGGGGGCTACTGTTCGTTGTGGTGCCGGGGCTTCTCATTGCAGTGTCTTCTCTTGTTGCGGAGCGTGCGCTCTAGGCGCGCGGGCTTCAGTAGTTGTGGCACACGGGCTCAGTAGTTGTGGTGCACAGGCTTAGTTGCTCCGCGGCATGTGGGGTCTTCCCGGACCAGGGCTCGAACCCATGTCCCCTGCATTGGCAGGAGGATTCTTAACCACTGTGCCACCAGGGAAGCCCCATGTCTCCTATCTTGACATTCTTACCTCTTACGGTTTATTTCCCTCAAGTAAAGTTCAAAACATAGCATTCACATTCATCATCTGTCCACTCTCGGTCACCTCGTTTCTTGACCTGCCCCAGCATAAACCCAACACTCTTTCTATAAAACAGCTCTAGAACTCTCTCAACAGCCCTGATCTCTCCCACCTCCACATAAGAGACAACAGGAGGTTTTCTCTCCCTAGAAGGCTCTTGACTGTTCTCCCCCACTTTTGAACTGTTCATCCTTTCAGATTAAACTCAAATGTCACCAGCCTCTGAAGCCTTCCTATCTTCTAGAGGCCTCTCTCATGGGAGCCCATGGGTGCTCCGCACAGAGTGCTTTTAAAGCATTCCATTAAATTATCTTCCTAGTGTCTCCCACTGGACTGTGAACTCCATGAATTCAGAAACAGAATGCTGTTCATCTCTGGCTAAGTACTTAAAATACAGGCACTAAAATATTACCAGAAAGAAGAGATTAATCTTCAGCCTCTTCTAAAAATCTATCCTACCAATCCTCTAGAATCATTTTTAAGGGGCCATTTACTCCCTCTCATCCCCACTAAATCATAGGGCTCCCCATGCTTTATCTTGAACTTAATTTTAGTTACATCCCCATTTCCGTCTTGCAGCCATTTCCTGTTGCATCCCACTCTATTCTGACTTTAATCAAACAAGTCTAACACAACAGGACCTGTTTACTCTCACTCCAGAGCTATATATTCCATTCCTTCAGCCTAAAATGCCCAGAATCTGTCACACATTTAACTCTTAAATGTCAATTTCCAGGAAACTCCCATAGGACATTGCCAAGTCCCTGATACACCATCACTTTAGAGTCCCAATCGCTCATACAAATATAGAGCCATACCATTATTCATCCACTTATATCCATTACTGACGTTAATAAAATACATTTTGTGTATTTGTCTCACTACCTCCAAAGGACCTTTGAGGACTATTTTCTTTCCACAAACATTATTCACTTACAGTTGACCTTTGAACAGTGCTGAACATGTAATACCATAGTACGTATTTAGTGAACAAAGTCCACGTGTAAGTGGACCCACACAAGTTTAAACCTATATTGTTCAAAGGTCAACTGTACTGAGGGTTTTGCTGAATATCTATACGAGATGAAGTAAAAATATTCTTAGGATAATAATGTCACATACCTTCTCTTTGAGTAGTTCCCATTGATTTATCCCCTAAAACAGAGGTTCTCAAACCACGGTCTCCAGACCATCAGTATCCACAGTACCACAGAATTTGTTAGAAATAAAAACCCTCAGACCCTACTTCATACCTCCTGAACCAGCAACTCTGGGGTTAGGAGTCCAGGAGTCTGGGTCTTAGTGAGTCCTCCGGGTGACTCTGATGCATGCAAATGATTGAGTCAGTGCCCTAGAAATATACCGAAGTTAAAACTACAGCTTAACCGAAGCTACAGCTTCAACTACTTTAGCTACTTCTCTGAAAAAGGAAGTTAAACTGAAACATAATTCCTCTCGCCTTACCCAACTAGAATTAAAAACAAACAATAAAAAGCACAAAGAAACTCAGAGTTAAGTGAAAAGCCTGGAACTGCTGCCAATGATTTTCAAGTGTTGACTGAAAAACTTCAATGTGTTTCCCTGGGCTTGCGTGGGCTTAAGAGAGCACCATAAAAATGCACTCGATTTGTTGCTGTCGCTGCTCACGAAGCTGTCACTTCGGATGTCTTGGTCCAGGGATCTAAAGGACAGGGAGGGTCATTGAGTTCACTGCTTAACACTGCAAAAGCACCAACACTCCATGGGATCCAGAAGAGAACACCCAAACATAGACGCACACATACCATGTCCACAGAACACAATGTTTCAAGAAGGACAGAAATGATTTCTCCTATCAGTTTTCTGAAAAGTCAACCACTGTCAGCTTTAAAGGAATGAATGCTATTCAGAAAGTTAAAATAAGTTAATTTTGTTACACTCATCTTATAATTTCCTCATAATATCATACATTCCCGTTATATGTCTCTGAAAAAGGGTAATTGGTGAGAAACTGGCCTAGACCTATTTTTGTATTACCTAATCTCTAATTTGTTTTCCCCGGTTCAGAAGAAAGTCTGGATTAGGTAACACTGGAATAATGCATCTGGTGAAAGATTAAATGAGCATGAATCTAAGACCACGTTATCAGAAAATCCTACACACCAAATTATAACACCAAATTAGCTTACATAAAACTAGTTGTGTATATTAGGGTTGTAAGGCACCACTGACAAACACCAACACAGACCAACTTGTTGAAAACAGGTACAAAACATGGATAAAGAAAAGTGGATAGCGGTTGCACAGACCAATTAAATTGCCATTGGTAAATTTCCTTCTTTATATTCTAAAATGTGAAATAATGTGAACATATTCAGGTCTACTGATTAAAGAAGGTGGTTGCCTTTGAAATTTAAGTATAGCCCTTATCTTATTCAAGTTACTAAATCTGAAGCAGAACAATAAACTAAAATGTAGACAGAGTATCAATATTATAGACAGTCACTCACCGAAATAAGAAAAGGTTAAAGCCAGGTGAAATTAAATGTTATTCTTGTTCAAGTCTTCTGCTGCCCTGGCTAAGCTGGGCATAAGACACGGGGGGAAATAACTACACCCAAACCAGAAGGTGGGACTTAAGTCAGGATACATGTCTTGGCTCACGAGCGGCCTTGGAATAGCATTTTGACCTCTTCTGGGCCACATTTTCCCTCTCATGTGAAAGGAGGACTGCACTGGATGGAGCTGTCTCTTTAGTACCTTCCAGCTCTGATAGTCTGATTCTTACCTCTTATAAAGGAATATTCCCACCACAATTTTTAAGTTGATATGAAAGGCAGCAGAGAGACTCCCTAGAGAGCTTTTCTGGTAAGTTCAAATAAAACAGTGAACACTCACATCAACTGCATGATGTGACTAAGCATTTTGAACTAATATAAATAAATGTTCCCATGTATTACCTTCATTACGATTGTGGGATAAACGTGCTCCACAGTTGAAGGCTGACAACTTTTGAATACAGTATTTACCTCCTCATAACTATATGCCAATTTTTAAAGGCTTATGAAATTAAAAATGCTTTTGAAATCACAAGTGAGTTAATTGACAGCAGAATATTAGTAAGTTTTCAAAGTCATTCCCTGAAAGCAATTCTCAGACATGATAAAAAACAACCTTTCAAATAATGTAAACCCAAATTTTGTCTTAAACTTTCAATAGAACACAAAAAAAGGATCAAACACCAGATTGTCAAATTATTTACTTAGGAGTGAGGGAGGATGAAGAGAACCGTGAACAGTGTATTTGGGAGGGAAATGAATACATAGAAGTGTAAAAGTTTACTAAGGTAAGTTCTTCCTGATTGCATCATTCTGTTTTATGAATGAACTAGTAAGACTTGAGACCTTTAGCAAAATGATTTACTACTAACTTCTTGGTGAGATAATGCCCTTCTTACTTTCATAGTTTTCTTTAACACAACTGTTAGTCAAATTAAGAGGACAAATTATCCACTTATAAGTCTTTAAGGAAAGAGTAAAAACAATCATTCCTAATAATAGAAGATTAAAGCAAGAATAAATCGTTAGTGGGCTATTCAATTATTTTTGCTTTCAACTTTTTCATCCTAAGAACACTGTTGGATACATTCTGTTTATATAAAATAAATCCAATTGCTTATAGTTGTTATCACAGTAATCAAAATATCCAAGGACAGGGCTTCCCTGGTGGAGCAGTGGTTGAGGGTCCGCCTGCCGATGCAGCGGACGCGGGCTTGTGCCCCGGTCCGGGAAGATCTCACATGCCGCGGAGCGGCTGGGCCCGTGAGCCATGGCCGCTGAGCCTGCGCGTCCGGAGCCTGTGCTCCACAACGGGAGAGGCCACAACAGTGAGAGGCCCGCGTACCGCAAAAAAAAAAAAAATCCAAGGACTATGGAGAGATCATCAGTTATCCCTAGGTCTGTAGTCTTACATTTCTTAAGATTTAAGTTGGTAGATACTTCTCCATTTACTCTAAATATCAAAGAACAAAAAAGAAAAAGAAAAACTATCCTCTTCACACATAAGGGTAAGAGTAGAGGTCCTTCCTTTCCTATTATTGTTTGTCGCACAGACTGAGTCTACAGGAATGTCACCTGGGTCACACTTTTCTCTTCTGGCAGAGGGAGTCACTCTTGTCCCTCTGCCACACCTCTCCTTTCTCCATATACACAGCTCTTTCTCCCTCCTCTATCTCCTTATATGGACAGATCCTTTATTTTCCCTTCTGCCTTATTACCCCAAGGGTAAAATCATATTGCTTAGTTCATTTAAGAAACACACCCGTACAATCCTTTCTTAAGACTCACCTACTGGCGCAGTGGTTAAGAATCTGCCTGGCAATGCAGGGGACACAGGTTCAAGCCCTGGTCTGGGAAGATCCCACATGCCGCGGAGCAACTAAGCCCGTGCGCCACAACTACTGAGCCTGTGCTCTAGAGCCCACAAGCCACAACTACTGAGCCTGCGTGCCACAACTACTGAGCCCATGTGCCTAGAGCCCATGCTCCGCAACAAAGACAAGCCACTGCAATGAGAAGCCCACACACCGCAATGAAAAGTAGCCCCAGCTTGCCGGCACACAGAAAAAAAGACCCAACACAGCCATAAATAAATAAATAAATAAATAAATTTATTAAAAAAAAAGAAACTCACCTACAATTTTTAACCACAAAGTCATCTCTACTGCATCTTATTAAATGAGATATTACTGGGCATTGGAGACTAAGGTTTTAAACTGAGGAAAACATACAGAATTAAGATTACTATGAGACAGAATAATATTGTACATAGCATGTAATGTCTCATATTTTCTTTATCTATTCATCCATCGATGGACATTTAGGTTGTTTCCATATCTTGACTATTGTGAATAATGCTGCAATGAACATGGGGGTGCAGAGAGCTCCTCAAGATCCTGGCTTCAATTCTTATGGATATACACCTGGAAGTGGAAATCCTGCCATCTGCAACAACATGTATGAACCTGGAGGACATTATACCAAGTGAAATAAGCTAGTCACAGAAGGACATGGTTCCTCTTAAATGAGATATCTAAAATAGTCAACAGACATAGAAACAGACAATATAATGGTAGTTGCCATGGACTAGGGGAAGGGGAAACTGGGAATTGCTTTTCAGTGGGTATATAGTGTCAGCTATAAAAGATGAATAAGTCTAGAGATCTGCTGATACATTATGCCTATAGTTAACACTGGCTTGTGTACCTAATGATCTGTCAAGAGGATAGATCTCATGTTAAGTGTTCTTACCATAACAAAAAAGAAATTAGTATGAGAAAATTTGTAAATTAACTCATATCTAAGACAGTCAAGAAAGAAAAAAGGCAGCAACTCAGCAGTACTTTCTCTCAGCACCTTGGGTCCATCCCCTCCTCTCGAGCATTTCCTCTAAGTAGATAAGAGCAATAGACAAGGACCGTCCCTAAGTGTTCTTTGCTCCCTCCATAGGGTTCCTGTTCCTACCTGATCGTCAATCACCAAATATGTTATAATTCAATCTAACTCTAGATATATTAAAAGTTAGGAGTTTAAAAATCTACCATAAAGGTAAAAAAGATGGAGTAGGAAATAAAAAAAGCTATCATGTAGATTATACACACCATATTTAGAGAACACAGTAGTCTAAAATTTTACATAAAGTATCAATAGTAGTTAACGGCCAGCGTATAATGGATGTGTGCCATGTGTCAGGCATCTAAGCTCTTCACCTTTACTCATTTAATCCTCACAATGGTCCCTGTGCAGTAGGTACCATTGTTGTCCTCTATTTCGCAGGTAAAGAAATGGAAGGACAGAGAGGGTAAGGGAAATGAGCGAAGACCACAGTCAGCACTGGCCGCCTGGGACTAATAACCAGGCATCTGGCTTCCTCTCTTAGTGAGGGAGGAAGGGCTTCCTGGATGAGGCAAGATGGTGCCTGGCCTGTAAGAATGGCTGTCCAGGGGAAGAGGCTGGCCTGACTGGTTGACAAAGCTTGCGTAGAAGGGAAATAAAAATGCAAGTAAATAAGCCACACATGATTAGACAGTAGAACTCCATTAAAGTCTCAAGGGGGCTTGGACTTGACCTGTGGGAGCCACGATGGGCTCATGAGTGGGAATACATGATTCAAGTACACATATGAGACTTGAGACTAACAGACAAAATACGAAATCTTTTATGAAAAGCAGGAGTCAAAATACCATAAGTAGTTAATTATCTGATCAAAGCAAGCTTCCTTGAATTCAAACCATATAAAATCTTAAAACAAAAACTGAACCCTTAATTCATTTGCGAGGGTGAAACCTAAATGCAAAGACACAAGCCCTGCCAGCCAGCAGGCTGCCAGATGGGAGTCAGGTGCAGAGGAGGGGAAGCCTCGTGCGCAGATGCACCCCAACCTGCAGCCTGACCTTCAGAGGTTAACGGGCCTCCTTTCTGATGCTTCACTTTAAAATACACTAAAGCTTCAAATCAGTGAGCTTGTTTTAGGAGAAAAGTTTACCAAAACTCTTTATGATTCTAATAAAATGTAACATTAATCCCAATAGCTAGTTTTATTAGTGATTTTAAAATCTACTGAATGTAGATTTTTATCTAAAACTATGCTTAAAATATCATATCAAAATGAACCTTCCTGACGTGCTCTCTCCACCCCTGATTTATTTTGTTTCAGAGTCCTATCACCACCTCCCATCACTTTATATTTTTATTCATTATTGTCCTCCCTATTAGAATTTATGCCTAAGAATGGCAAGGCTTTGTCCTTTTCACCACAAAACTGGATCCCCAATCCCTAGAACAGTGCCATGCACAGAGTAAGAACACAATAAATATTTGTTAAACTCATTCATTTATCCATCCATCTAGTTATTGAATCAAATTCCCTGGTGTTACACCTGCCCTAAAATACTGTTATTTTTCCAACCTTGATGAACAGAAGTGGAAGCAGTTTTGGGTTATAAAATTCCGTCAGGCTGAATGAGATGTTTTGCAGACTCCATAGTTTTGTTTTTCAATGCTGTTGTTTGGGAGTAGGGTTTTCATGGGTGGGAGAAAAAACAAGGAGATAAGTCCATTTTGTTGTACGAATTTGGACACAATGTGCCTGAAATGGTCTATTCTATGGGGGGGGGTTGTACATATTCTTGTCTGGAACAGTTGCTGACAATAGATGCAGAGTTTAGATTTAAAAGATGTTGACAAGAAAGACAAGGGACAACTTTTGCTCAGGTTTTAGGAGAATATACAAAGCAAGTGAGTGGGGTTAGTACGGCCAACACTGGCCCAGATGGTGGCTACCACGCAAACAGGGGTATTTATGATTTAAGGACACCAAGGCTAGGACACGCAGTGATGTTGGATTCTCTAAACTGATTTGAATATCCACCTGAGCCCAGAGGCCAAGCCCACAGTGTTTCCTGTGAGGGCATGACATTCCCACTGCCCTTACTCCGAAAGCAAAGTAGTTCCTAGAACAAGAAATCCGGCCTAACACTTCCAGAAGGCGCTACAGAAAAGAGATTTGGGACTCAAATAATAATTCCTCCTTTTTGTTGGCATTTAAAAGAAGGAAAAAAGACCTTAATTTCTGATTAAATGCATTAACAACTCCTACATTTCCATTTGGATACTCTACTGTCATGTCCAGTGCAGTGTGTTAAGACCTCATTTCTATCTTGCCCCCAAATTGGCTACCTTTCCCGTTTCTGCTAACAGTTGCACAAGCTCAAAAGCTGGCCCTTCTTGCTCTTTCATTCTAATCAACCCCCATCACGTCTACTTCAAATATCTTCTCCTCTTTTACATTTTTACTGCTTTCAGCAGTTTGCATCCTTATCAAAACACCCATGAACTGCAACCATTTCCCAACATCTGTCCCAGCCTCCAAGCTAGTTCTCAGTCAATCCATTTTATATACTACTTCATTACCCCATCTTTCTAAATCTGATTTTAACATTGTAACCTTCTGCACCAAGCTTTTGGTAGTAATCCCACTACCTAAGAGATAGCTCCAACTCCCCCAGCCAGGATACTCGAGGTACCACTCAAGCTGGTCCCAACCTACCTGTCATCCTGCCTCTGATCTGCCAACCTAGACTAGAAACTCATGCCTTGCATACCTACCCTTCTCTGCAAATAAGTTCAGGCCTCAAGAGCGGAGATCTTACTTAACTTTACTCATTGCTTTGCATCTAAAGGGCTCTCTAAAATGATTGATTAGAACTTCTCACCTCTGTGCCTCTGGATGTGCCAGTCTTCCTGTAGTATTCTCCCACCTCACTCAAATCCAACTTATCTTCCAGATCCACACTAAAGCCTTACATCTGCCCCAATATCTTTATTAAACCCTCACTCCAGTATGCGATCACTATCATTAATTGCCTAAATACGTGTAACTCAGAGCGTGGTGCTCATCGGCACAGCCTGGGAGCTTGCTAGAAATACAGAATCCCAGCCCTGTCCAGACCTAATGAATCAGAACCTGCATTTGAATCAGAGCCCAAGGTGTTTTACGTGCACCTTGAAGTTTGAGAAGCACTTGTTTAAAGCACTCTCACTCTCGGTAAAGTCTGGGTAATTTCTCACCCACAGCTTCTAGAAATTACAAATTCCTCTGTATCTCCAAAACTCCCTCCTACCCAACCAACTTCATGGAGCTCGTGTCTGACAGATACACGTTAACACGTTCAAAATTTCTTTGTTTGACCTTCCTGTCTTTCGTTAGGATACACTTGAAAGCAGAATTATTATAATGGAGAGAAACTGGGTTTGGAGTCCTAATGAGTGTTCCCACTTGTGCTAGGCACATGACCTTGAGTGAGAGGCCAAACCTCTCAGCTTCCATACCTGTATACTCAAGCAGCCACTCTTTCTAACAAAGAGGGTGTAAGATTATACAAGGCATTAAGCAAAGCATTCAAATGTTACTTTCTTTCCACTCTCCTCCACTCCGTCTCTCAAAAGCAGTACTTTTCCTCCTTTTACATATTCAACAGCCTTAAAACAAGTGTTTTCTATTATTGCATCTAACCCATCCCACTAGTTATTTAAAAGGAAATTTTTCCTTATTTGTATTCTTCTCTTATACGTATATCTTAGGCTACTATTAGTTTCATCTATCTTTGGCTCTCTAAAAACATCACATTCACAACATAAAAGTTTAATATTTCTTCCTATGAATGAAAGGTTTACATTCAACAGCTAGCAAGAAATAACTTCTAATGACTTGTAGAAGAAGTGATCACTCCACTTGTCATAAGTCTTAGTAAAGGAATTCTTAAAGTGTCTCTGTGCTTGAGTCATTTCTTGGACTTTGCTTTTCTGAGTCACTATCTGATCCCCCAGGAGTTTCATCTTACCGAAATTAGACAGTGTTATTTACTGTTACACTTGGTGCTTTGTACTTACCACCTGTTTCAAACCCTCCAATGGCTACGCTGATAGCAGGACTTGCAGTGATGTACTGAAGTAATTCTTCTTCTTTAATTCAATAAGCTAGGTAATATGACTACAATTTATCTTTTTGCTTTTAGTTTGAGCTTTCAGACAGGACTTCAAATTATCAAGCATTAAGGTTTTACATAAGATTTAATATACAATAACCTAAACTGAAATGAAAATATTATATATATATATAAATATTTATATGTATATATATAAATAATTTATAAGCACTTATTCCCAGCCAAGGATGTTTGGAGGAGGGAGTCATGGTTTAGTCATTTTTTTTAAAGATAAGTTAATTTTTAATTTTTTTAAGTCTTTAAGGATAAATTTATTTTTAATTTGTTTGTATTTTAAAATTTAATACATTAATAAAAACACAGTATTATATTTCATATTTGTGTTTCAGAACCATTTTGACAACCATGTTTCAGTGTAATTGGTTTCTCTTGTGATTCTGTGTATTTTATTTTATTTTATCTTTTATTGGGGTATAGTTGTTTTACAATGTTGTGTTAGTTTCTACTGTACAGCGAAGTGGAGTTCCCTGTGCCATATAGCAGGTTCTCATTAGTTGTCTATTTTATACATAGTAGTGTATATATGTTAAACCCAATCTCCCAATTCATCTCACCCCCCTATCCTCCCTTGGTGTCCATATGCTTGTTCTCTACATCTGTGTCTCTATTTCTGCCTTGCAAACCGGTTCCTCTGTACCATTTTTCTAGATTCCAAAAATATGTGTTAATATACGATATTTGTTTTTCTCTTTCTGACTTACTTCGCTCTGTATGACAGTCTCTAGGTCCATCCACGTCTCTACAAATGACCCAATTTCGTTCCTTTTTATGGCGGAGTAATATGCCATTGTGTATATGTACCACATCTTCTTTATCCATTCCTCTGTCGATGGACACTTAGGTTGCTTCCATGACCTGGCTATTGTACACAGTGTTGCAATGAACATAGGGGTGCGTGTGTCTTTTTGAATTATGGTTTTCTCTGGGTATATGCCCAGTAGTGGGATTGCTGGGTCATATGGTAATTCTATTTTTAGTTTTTTAAGGAACCTCCATACTGTTCTCCATAGTGGCTGTATCAATTTACATTCCCACCAACAGTGCAAGAGGGTTCCCTTTTCTCCACACGCTCTCCAGCATTTGTTGTTTGTAGATTTTCTGATGATGCCCATTCTAACTGGTGAGAGGTGATACCTCATTGTAGTTTTGACTTGCACTTGTCTAATAATTAGTGATGCTGAGCATCTTTTCATGTGTTTTTTGGCCATCTGTATGTGTTCTTTGGAGAAACATCTATTTAGGTCTTCTGCCCATTTTTTGATTGGGTTGTTTGTTTTATTGATATTGAGTTGCTTGAGCTGTTTATATATATTGGAGAGTAATCCTTTGTCCATTGATTCATTTGCAAATATTTTCCCCCATTCTGAGGGCTGTCTTTTCGTCTTGTTTATGGTTTCCTTTGCTGTGCAAAAGCTTTTAAGTTTCATTAGTTTCCATTTGTTTATTTTTGTTTTTATTTCCATTACTCTAGGAGGTGGATCAAAAAATATCTTGCTGTGATTTATGTCCAAGGGTGTTCTTCTTATGTTTTCCTCTAAGAGTTTTATAGTGTCAGGTCTTACTTTTAGGCCTTTAATCCATTTTGAGTTTACTTTTGTGTACGGTGTTAGGGAGTGTTCTAATTTCATTCTTTTACATGTAGCTGTCCAGTTTTCCCAGCACCACTTATTGAAGAGACTGTCTTTTCTCCATTGTATATCCTTGCCTCCTTTGTCACAGATTAGTTGACCATAGGTGTGTGGGTTTATCTCTGGGCTTTCTATCCTGTTCCATTGATCTATATTTCTGTTTTTGTGCCAGTACCATACTGTCTTAATTATTGTACCTTTGTAGTATAGTCTGAAGTCAGGGAGTCTGATTCCTCAAGCTCTGTTTTTTTTTTTCCTCAAGATTGCTTTGGCTATTCGGGTCTTTTGTGTCTCCAAACAAATTTTAAGATTTTTTGCTCTAGTTCTGTGAAAAATGCCATTGGTAATTTGATAGGGATTGCATTGAATCTGTAGATTGCTTTGGGTAGTAGAGTCATTTTCACAATATTGATTCTTCCAATCCAAGAACATGGTTTATCTCTCCATCTGTTGGTACCATCTTTAATTTCTGTCATCAGTGTCTTACAGTTTTCTGCATACAGGTCTTTTGTCTCCCTAGGTAAATTTATTCCTAGGTATTTTATTCTTTTTGTTGCAATGGTAAATGGGAGTGTTTCCCTAATTTTTCTTTCAGATTTTTCATCATTAGTTTATAAGAATGCTAGAGATTTCTGTGCATTAATTTTGTATCCTGCAACTTTACCAAATTCATTGATTAGCTCTAGTAGTTTTCAGGTGGCATCTTTAGGATTCTCTATGTATAGTATCATGTCATCTGCAAACAGTGACAGTTTTACTTCTTCTTTTCCAATTTGTATTCCTTTTAATTCTTTTTCTTCTCTGATTGCCATGGCTAGGACTTCCAAAACTATGTTGAATAATAGTGGCGGGAGTGGACATCCTTGTCTTGTTCCTGATCTTAGAGGAAATGCTTTCATTTCTTCACCACTGAGAATAATAATGTTGGCTGTGGTTTTGTCCTATATGGCCTTTATTATGTTGAGGCAGGTTCCCTCTATGCCCGCTTTCTGGAGAGTTTTTTGGTTTGGTTTTAACAAGTAAAATGAAGCATCAAAAATCAGTAAATTAATAACTTATTTAGAATAATTTCCTGCCAGTTCTGTTTTTAAATATATGCTTCATGCCAATGCTGTAAAGGTCAAAGTGTGGTAGTATGATCCTGAGCAATTTAGATTAGTAAGGTTTTACAATCCACAGCCTCTAACAGGAATGTTCCATTAGAATGGCAAATACAACTGAACATTCATAACTATCTGTGTAAAGGTCATAAAACCTACAAAGGCCTGTATGTGTGCATATCAATAAAATCCAAATACTCTATTATTTCTCTACTAGACAGGGAGAAAAGACCACACATGTAGCATACTTCTTCTATTCTAAGGTACACATGTGTCTATTTAACATTTCTATAATATGGAGATCTTAAAAGCACCGATCTTAGATTTAATGGCACATAGTAATATTGTATCTATTTGAAGTTACTTAGCTCACAAACTAGGGGGAAATTTTAATTATAATATAAAGATATTGGCCATGTATCAAATGAGGTAATATCAGTCATACACACAAATCCATCTGGGCTATAGCTGGCCTGGTTAAGCGGCAACTCAGACAATTTCAGTCCCATAGCACTAGGAAGAATATTAGCAAGTTTTTAAAGTCTGTTCAAGTCTGTTTAGACAATACAGTGGAAGCAATCCAAGCTTTGAAGGCTAAGACACCCCCTGAATTTAAATCCTAGCTCTGTTATTTGCCCAAGATAAGCTAAACAAGTTACTCTTCTCTCTGACTCCCTTCATTTCATGCATTGGAAGCAAAACGGCTGGCTGGGCTGTTACTAGGTTAGAAATAACTAATGTAAAACACCTGACAGATAGCTAGCTGTCTGTCAGGTGTCTAAACCTGATGGAGTATTTTTTTTTTTTCTGATGGAGTATTTATGAAATATTCCGGACACTCTAGTACAGTGATGCCCTCACCTAGTTGATATTCATCAGTCCAAATCCATCGTTCCCTTAGAGTTGTAAACTGTAAATCATTGCAATGCTCTTTAAGACACAAAAGCAAACATTAAGACTGAAGAATGCTGTTTTCATCTTCCCCATTTATGGTTTTAAGAACGAGGTAGAGAAAGAGTAGGTTTTTTTTTCTCTTCTACCCACCCAGGATTCAGGGTCTGTACACAGCACATATTAAATATTCAATGGCTGCGGCTGACAAGCCACAAGATAAAAGGCGTACAGATGAGAGAACTCAGTACCCCTAGGCTAAGCCTCATGTACCTGTCCACCCTCCCTCTTCAGCCCATCAGGACTGTGCTGCTTCTAGATACCCCAGCAGCAGTAATCTCTGGCTCTAGCAGCTCAAGGCTTACATCAATGGATATCAGTCTTTACGGGAATTTTTTACCCTGACTCTTTCTTGTAAGCAGAATGAAAAAGAGAATGAAAAATATGAGAAAGGACATAGAGCTCTATTTCTTAATCTGGGATGGGCATGCTTTAGACACCAATATTTAATCATACTATTCCTATTTCTCCTCCAAGACAGGGACCAAGCCCTTCTGGTGAAATGAATTCTTCACTAAAATAAAAAAGGATCTAGGGACCCTCAGCGTCTGGTGCCTCACTCTTTGAAGCCTGTTACAAATTTTCACATATGTTCTTAGTGTGTGTACACGTGTGTGCTCTACTGCACACGAGATGAATACACATTATACACAAAATAAAGTCTGAGCTCCCCACTTAGTAGAGAATTTTTCTTCTCAATATTAAGTCAAAAGAAGCCTAGTAACATGTCAGCCAAATTGTCTACCCAGACATAGATTCTTTTGAAGATTATTTCCGTTTATCTCAGTAAAAGTGGAAGAAAAAATACAGAACAAAAGCATTTCACAAAGTCTAGCAGCCATCAATGTTATTATAATGTAATGAAATGGTGAAATGTAATAACAGTGATACTTGATATCTAGGGATTTCTCCCCAAAGTGCTCAAAATACACAGCACAAACCCTTCTTAAATTTATGGTGGTTAATGCAAACAGAGCTTAATTCAAAGCAGCTGCTTTTTCCAGGCCACCAAGATCCCCCACTTTTTCCTTTTTTAACTTAAGAAAAACTGGCTTACCTGAAGTGTGTTCATTCAAGTATGTTTTTAACCTACTTATTTTTGAACGGAATTTTATTACACTATCATATGCATTTAATGTGGCAAGTATCCTTAATTTATACAGCAGGTGTACACTTTTCCTTAAAATTAAAGGTTTCTCAGTAACACTTTTGGAACATGTTTTCTTAAGTTTACTGTGTATATTTTGGTCAGTAGTATCTGAAGCAATGCTTTTAAGCTCTTAAGAAAAAGTGACCATCACCCTGCCTCTCAGTTCAGTAGGGATACGCAGAAGGTACGTCTCTGAAAAATGGAGAATCAGTCCATCAGCAGCCAATCCCACCTGGGATGGCTGCTCGGCATGACAAATTATACCAGGGCAATTACCCCTAAAATATAACTACTCCACTAACCTAGACTCTTTAAAATAACCAATAAATGATCAACATACAACTTTTATACCTATTCAACATTTGATAGCGAGTCTCTACATTTTAAAAGAACCAAGCTATAATGTTATGTCAAAGCATCAACATGAAAGTATACTTCCTAGCTTCTTGATGTGTTTCACCACGTACAACTGGAAGTAAATAAGAACCAAGACTTATGACCTCACAAACAGTGCCTATTGCTAGTTATGATTGTTCATGTCCAGAGTTAAAACTACAAATATTTTAGAGAATATAATCAAGACCTTTATGCTATCAGTACGGTAGCCTTTTGATGGACAGCACAGATGGGAGATATCCAAAAGGAGCAGCTAAGTTTTCTGTCTGGGGGACAACATAACTGCAGTGTGCATTTGAATTCTGTAAACATTTTGAACACCTATCCGCCCCCCCCCAAAAAATTCATAAGGCCTACGAAAGCCTTTTAAAGAACAGCATCTGATCTGATCTTGCCTATCCAAAGGATAACCACTTCTCCTCTCCTAATGACCAAAACGATAAGAATTTTCACAGAAGAGGGAAAATGGGATGAAAGAATTAAACCAATCACCAAAGTAAAGTTTTGAATTTGGATCTGTGTTGTGGACTGCTTGTGGTTTCATGTCTTTTTTTTTTTTTTTTTTTTGCTTTTTTAAATATGGAAATAGAAACTTTTTAAGGAAATAAATCCAAATCAAACTACAATATTTCTAACATTTCATAAAATACACAGAAAACTGAGGTCTGAAAAAGTTAATAAAATTATGTTGGTCCCACATAAACAGGAGGAAGAGGAAATAACTTAGATATATGTTCTCTGGTTTCCAGCTTTGCTATTCTAATGAAACATATACACTGTAAAAAGCTGACTAAACATACATGTCAGAAAAACATCTGTTTTAATATCTGCTCCTAATTGAAAGAAGAGATAAGTCTAAAATGGCTAAAATTCTCATAAAAAAACAAAGAGCCTATAGCCAATCATCACAATTTAAGTAGCTGGGGGCCAAATTTTTCCCTCCATGTTCTTCTACAGAGCACACATATCTTCACTTCATAGGGTCAAGAATCTGGATATATGTATAGGTACAGCTGATTCACTTTGTTATAAAGCAGAAACTAACACACCACTGTAAAGCAATTATACTCCAATAAAGATGTTAAAACAATAAACGATCACAATTGATAATTCAGTATCACTTATTGAGCACTACTATATGTCAAGCACTATACACTTTACATACATGACTTTATGAAAATCCGTACAATATCCTTGCGGGGTAGGGCTATCCCCCAAATGGTATTATTTGCTAAGCTCCAGGATATTAGCCATTCCATCTCTCTTGTTCACTGAGCGGTAAAGTGATCACAGGGAGGAAAACTAACCTGTCTAAGGTCATTCAGCCACCAGGTGACTGAATGGGATGGGATTAAACCCATGTCAGGCACCTAAAGTCCCTGCTATTGTTAGGATGATTGTCTATTCATGACAATTGATGCACATCAACTGAAATTCTATTCCATCCTGGGTGAGAAAGAAACCCAGCCTGGGGTATACTAGAAACAGTTCAAACGAACTGCTAAGAAATCTTCATGTTTCTGTGCGCTCATATTCTTCAAATAGTTTTTATCATGCCAAAGTCAAAGGCAATTTGTGACTTTTTTCAAATTGGCTTTGGTGTTTAATGCTAGGCAAAGGTAAGAGGTACCAAGGCAGATAGCTTGACTTTGGAAGAAACAAGGCTTACTGTAAACTTGTTGGTAAAACTTCTTATTAAAGTAACTTTAATGACTTCCCATTAAGTTACCTCCACTCTTGATTCCTGCTTTTAAAATTTTCTGTCCCTTGCCCTTGAGCTTCTACAAGATATTCCAACTACCTACGTAACAACTATACTTTTCCACCCAAGCCTTAAGCATACATTTAGATTGGTGATGGTATGAGAACATTAAAATGTTTCTAAAGCTTCATATAAATATAAGCATGGAACAACATCCCTCAAATGTCAGTTAAAACAATATTAGCATTTATCATTGGACATCACCATAAGGATTAAAACTTCCACCAAATACTTTGGAAAGTACATGGCCCAACATTCCAATTTTAGTTTTACCCACACAACTGAGAGGAAACACACATTCTTCTTTTAAACTGTATAAGTTTCAGATTGTGTTGCAATATTCTGAAATGATAAGTAAAAGTCTCACCCAGCAAACCAAAAGTTTAGTGACTGCTTTCCCAGATCTGCTTTGCAATTTTGAAAGATGAGGAAGAAAGATAGGAGCACTTAGCAAAGAAATATTCAGTTCTCATCTTCGAAGCCTGGTTTTAAGATTTCCATACCTTCATAATTAAAATCTGATTTTCAAATAAGTATTTAACACCTAAGGTGTCAGGAGGAGATTAAATGCATTATCTCTGCCCTCAGATAGCTTCAAGTCTAGGGAAAAATTAGATGTAGGTAAAAACAAGAAATGCTTTGAAAGCCCAGAAGAGAGACCAACGTCACCTTCAATTAGAAGTGTTTCCTGATTAAAAAGCTGAAATGACTGTTCATCTCTATAGTCCCAGAGAGCCCTGTGCATTTAACACAATGTATTCTAACTTAACTTATGAGGACATTTCCTCAATTATAATGTGAACCCCTCTAGCGGCAGGACTCCATCTTATTTATGTCTGTATAAGTACCGGCCACAGAGAAGATGCTGAATCAATGCTTGCTGTATGATTGGCAAGTGAATGAAACCAAAATTTCCCCGTAGCTGGATTAACTGCCACTTTCTACTCTGTAGCTCCAGAATCAGATGTAAGCACAGGCACCTCACATGTACACCCTTCACTCAAACAATCAGTTAAATCAGACCAGGATATAGCATGAAATTAAGGGGAAAACAATGCTTAACATCTCCAGTGACTGGTGAAGCTCTCGTTTTCAAAAATGACTGACAGGACTACAGACATTACAGTGCATGTAGCCGTAAAAGTTTGATTAATTCAACATAGGCAGCCCTACAGATAATTAGGTGAAAAAAGAATCTCTTCAACAAAAATCTCTCTTTGGTTTAGCCCTCTGAAGGACCACGTTATAAAACAAATGCTATCTGATAGGCGAAGCAAATTCTACCACCTTCCCATGAACTGACTCATGACAACTGCTAATCAAGATGAGCCACCAAGTGAGATTCTTTGGAGCAATGAATTTAGGATGGGTTACTTTTGTAGATAAAGATCCTGGCCATGAAAGTCTATAACATGAAGTCACACCCAGCAAACCAAGACAAAATCAGACCCCATGGCTATTTGGATTTGAGAGAGTGGGGAGCTGAGGAAGGAGACTTGGCATCCAGAAAGTGTTGATCTATCGAAGAAGTAAATTAAGAACTAGAGATGGAGAGAAATAAATGCCAGATAAAACTGCTAGTTATTCTACAGTTTGTCCCTGCAGCTCATATCCCACCACCTTCTCTGCAGCTGAGCAGACTCCCAGAAATTCAAACTTTGCAATTAAAGATCATTTGAAAAATGTGACCATATATGTTTGCTGCTGGCCTTAAACAGGACTTCGGCAACCCAAAAGAATTAATGTCCCCCTTTCAGTAACCACCTAACACCACAGAATGAATGGGATAGAGATATATGTGATGCAGTAAACTTCCTTTCTCTTTTATTCTGTTCTAATTTCTTGGTAGGAAGGGAGGGAACATTTTAAAATAGCAACATGAATTGACAGGTGGAACTCCCCATACTCAAGTTACAGATCCAAGTTTGGATACCATTAAGGTTGCTTTTTTCCTTTTCGTTTTTTTTAAACAGATTAAGACATTGAGAAACTCATTTGAAAGACACATCTGGGGGAAAAAAAGTAGTAAAATCAGGTTTAAATGAGAGAAAGTTGAAAATTATACAATTCAAAGTAGGTATATTTTTACTTACATGAATAACAACCTTAAAAAATACACAAACACATTCATATCTCAAGTCAAATTTGGCAGACTGTAAAAGAGAGCCATCTGGGAACTTAATTCCTAAGACATGACTTTACAGTATTGCTGCAAAATCAAGCACCTTTTGAAGCTTTAGAGATCAGCTAAATCCTTAAAATATCGTTTTGACCCTCCTTTATTTTCACAAGGGAAATACGTGAGCATTAATTTCGCTTCCAACTACTGTTCCTTTGGTAACTAGTACATGTAAAAATAGCAGATTCTTGATTTCTCCACCCTCCATTTGATAAACAGACCTTTAAAAAAAAAACTCAGTCAATAATATTTCAAGTCACATTTTAGAACTAAAATATTAATATCGTAAATAACAAAAGAGTAAGTGTACACTAAAAAATACTTTTTCTTTGCATGACAAATATTGTGTTCAAAAGCATCGCCATCCTATAATTGTATTATGAACAGAATGTATCTAAGGAAGTGCGAAAAACTGGATTGGAATGGTAAGGGGGTGGAAAGAAAAAACATGTTTATAATCTGTTCAAATTCTCAGCTTAAAAATTTCAATATATAATTTGGTTTAGAGCAATGGTTTCAATGAAGGACTTAGTCTGAGTCAAAATGCTAGACACAAAATTAAAACCTTTAATGTTCAACTCTACCTTTCTGTCAACTTCAATCCTCCAATACAGGACGTCTGGGCTGCTCTGTTGAGTTGCTTTCCACAACGAGTCATTGTTCTGTGCCTCTTAATAACCAGATGCCACCAAAGACCATGACACTTGCTGTAGGAGCTCTGCAGTGTGCTGTGGTTGCTCTCCCACAGGCCTTTTAGAGAAAGTGTGCAGAGATGGCCCTGTGGGAGTCACACCCCCTCTTCTCTGCAGATTGTGTGTGTTTCTAAGCTCAGTATGGATATTTGGTAAATGGTTAATAATACGGTGCAGTTAATCATTGGTGCAGAAGCTAAATTTCATGGCCTCAGTAAACATCTCAACTAGGATAGGTTCAATCTCAATCTACCATTCATGGAGGCTAAGTCCCCAGTTTGCTTACTACCCTTTCGGGAAGAAAAGGAGTAAAGATACACCCTGTCCATCAAAGTCAGGAATGTCAAAATTAAAAGTATCAACTGACTTTTGCATATATGTAGTCCCAAAATAAGTGGAATAATTCAAACATATTTGGAAAAGTTCAAACTATTACTTCCTTCAAATAAAATAATTCAGTTAGAAAATTAATATGTATAATTACAGAAATATAAAGAGTACCGTAGCTTGTTTGACCAGCGAAAATTGTTACAAAGTAAATGGTAAATCTCAAACTACTGGAAAATAAGATTTGTACTTAGGGTCTGGATTAGTGAAGTGATTCAACAGCAGTGGGTCTTTATATTAATTGCTTCTGCTCTTGCCACTCATTCTCACCACACACAACTCTCCTAGGCTCTGTGTGTCATCTATGCTTTTAATAACATAGATAGTGGACTGTTGTCCACTAACAAAAAAATACCTCACATTTGCCAACATGTAGTTCTTTGCTCTGAGGATGTTCTGCAAACGTGTATCTTAGATTACATGTGCAGGAAGACCCACAACAGGTCTGTGAACTGTAAATGCAGTACCTTAGGGACTGAATTTTGATAGAGCATTTAAAATAATACATCGTTTGCCACACTTCTGCTAATTTTTTTTTTTTTTTCGGTACGCGGGGCTCTCACTGTTGTGGCCTCTCCCGTTGCGGAGCACAGGCTCCGGCCACGCAGGCTCCGCGGCCATGGCTCACGGGCCCAGCCGCTCCGCAGCATGTGGGATCCTCCCGTAGCGGGGCACGAACCCGCGTCTCCTGCATCGGCAGGTGGACTCTCAACCACTGTGCCACCAGGGAAGACCCCTGAGCTGTTTTTTATTTTCTTTCTTTTTTTTTTTTTTTTTACTTTTGCTAATTTTAATGTACATAGATGGGCACGGTAATGTCCAAGTACTCACACCTTACTGCACGCTCCAAATATAATGTGCCTTTCCGTAAAACGAACAAACATACTAACACAGAAATACATGTTATTATATTAGTAAGTAAAACGTCACACTTCAGCTGAAAGTTTATGTCAGTATCCTCCCTTCCACACAATTATCTTGCTGGCAGAGTGGAAATCTAAAACTTTGAAGTCAAGGCCTCTCAACCTCAGCACTACTGATATTTGCGATCAGAAATTCTTTGTTACGGAGGCCACTAAATACCCTTTTGAACTGAAGGGTATTTAGCAGCATCCCTGACCCCCAGGATGGCAGTAGCACCCCCATCCCAGCTATAACAATCAAAAGTATCTCCAGACGTTGCCAAATGCCCCCAGTTGAGAACCACCGGTCTAACCAACACCAAGGCTTTTAATCTACAATAAATATAGGACAAGATCTTTGACCTACAGAAGCCTCCACGCTGCATAAGAACTGAAACTAAAGAGAAATGCATTACTATTTCATAAGGAATTATTTGCTTTCCTTCACATTTTCCCTTCCTTCTATAAAAATGCTATCTCAGGGCTTCCCTGTGGCGCAGTGGTTAAGAATCTGCCCGCCAACGCAGGGGACACGAGTTCGAGCCCTGGTCCGGGAAGATCCCACATGCCGCGGAGCAACTTAAGCCCCTGCGCCACAACTACTGAGCCTGCGCTCTAGAGCCCGCGAGCCACAACTACTGAAGCCCACGTGCCGCAACTACTGAAGCCCGCGTGCCACAACTACTGAAGCCCGCGCTCTACAGCCCGTGCTCCGCAACAAGAGAAACCGCCGCAATAAGAAGCCTGCGCACCGTAACGAAGAGTAGCCCCTGCTCGCCGCAACTAGAGAAAGCCTGTGCGCAGCAATGAAGACCCAACACAGCCATAAATAAATAAATAAATAAATAAATAAATAAATAAATAAATATTTTTTTTAAAAATGCTATCTCAGGGCAGAGGAGCTCTGGCCAACCATTTAAAGAAGCTGTCTGCCAGCTTTCTCACTCTCCACCCTCCACTTCCTTTGCAGCAGTCCCACGATCGACCCCTGTGCTTTTTGGTCCAACAAGACGGAGCTGTCGGGGCGATGCTCTTAATTAAGAGTGTCGAGGTCCTCATGCAGATGTTCTCACTAGGACTGCTTGGACACATCTTGCTTTTATGGACTTGTGGTTTCCACTGAAACAAGTTGTTCTGCATACTTCCTACTACGGCTGTTAACTACGTGACCTCCCGGTTTCGCTTTGTCACTACCTTAATTTCATTGAAGGCTGAGGCCAGATACTGATTTTTCCTGAACACTTTAGACCCAGTGTCTCATGAAACAGGCTCCAGGCAAGTTTCACTCAGGGCACTCTTGTTATTAGAAGCCAACAAACATGTTTTATTACGTTCATAGCCTCCTCGAACGTCGGCTACAGAGTTTCAAAACAGTATGATTTTAAGGGGAAAAGACATTTCTTCTTAATAGACAGCAACAACTGAAGAAAAACACTTTGAAAGTTAAAATTTTCTTTGCCCATCAGATAGGTCATATGAGAGAATGCTGATTAGGAAAAATAAATTCATCCATAGTTATTTTTCATGGAAATTAAATATGACCTCGAATACTGCAGAAGTAAACATGCCATCTTGGTGATGAAACTTAGCATCTCTCAACAATCTTCCAATTAATCAGAAATGCTAACAGACCCATCCCTGCTATGCACGTATCACTGCTGTGTCGTTTAGAAATGCTTGCTCAACAGAACTAGAAGCATATAGATATGAAATGGCTTGTTCATTTAAAAATATATCATTGCTTTTAAAAGATTAATCCTACCCAGGTTTTTAGGTTATATGGCTAAAGACAGTGTTTACTATAAAAAATACTTATAGACAGGGTTATTCTTCTTTAGAAAAAAATCTTGACCATATTTAAGATTTTAGTCATTTTTTAATGACTTTAAAGCTATTACAACAGAGATATCAACTCTTCAAACTTAGTCTTTGAATTGGTAAAAGCTAATTTTTTCATTTCTATTATTTCTATAGATAGAATAAGGTGTTTATTTTTTCCCAATGGAAAAATGCTAATTATGTTTAAGAGCCATGATAAGGAGGAAGTCATTATTACAAAATTAAATCATTTTCCTGTCACACTGAGCTGGTAACATGAGTTTATTCTGATTCACTGAAAGCAAATTTAGATTTATAAGAGAAAAATCTTACAAGAGTTTAAAACCAGATTTCCTGAAACCATATACTCAAACACAAACAGCATTTTCCATCTAAAACACAACACAGACACCTGTGCACATGTTTTCACACACACACCCCCACTTTCACTTTCTCATCCATACTATTAAAAGAGTGAAAAACAGTCCATTTTTAGAAATCAACCAGTTGACAAAAGTCATTAGCGGTACATGTTGGTCCCAAGCACCGCTGCTTTCCAAATATTAAGTCTCTTTTATCACTGTCCCACTCTCATTTTTATGTTAGCAATCATGTCTTAATTTCAAATAATTTTTACTCTGTAAGCTAAAATATAACCTTCTCCATTTTCTTTATAAATATAGTGAGCATCTTCACCATTAGCAACCAAACACTATGATGTTGGACAAGCATTAAAATATAAACCACCATTTTGGCTAATACAGGAATCTAAAATAATAAGATACCATGGTCTCAGTTACAGACAGCTTCACACTCACAACCCCTAAACTATTTCTTAAATGGTCTGTTTTGGAATACAAACAGAGGAAGACGGAGGGACAATTTTCCTGTAATCAGAGCTCTTAGAAATTATTTACACTTAAGCCACAAGCCCTAAGTTTAAAAAAACATGTAACAAACCAGTAAAACTTACTTGACAGTGACTCGATTTGATAAATCCTGTAGATCCCCAGGATGGAAAAGCTGGGCTTCTTTCAATCCAATCTGTTCACAAGCTTTCAAAAAAACGTTTATATTATCCTGCGAAAAGAAGTGGAAAGTGATTGCTTAGCCGAGCTCTCTCTCAGACAAAGGTTACCAATTTTTATGATATAACTTCCAAGCTTCAAAGTCCAATTACAGCCAGCAAAAAAGGAGGAAGCAAGACCAAGCCACTCATGTATGTAAAAAAAAATAATATTAATACATGTGCACGCATAGCCTTTCAGTTTTCCAGAGCATAAACGGCAGTGCTCTCTTATGCCAGGCATATGCTGTTCCTGTGATCTTTGTGACTGACACGTTAAACATTACCTGTTATAGGACAAGTGCCTGGCCACTGAGCAGTAATCTACACTTGGATGTCAGCTCTGCTCTGCAAACAAACGCCCTCTTCCCAGCTTTGCACGACAAGCCTCACCTCTCCTCTTTAAAAATAACTCTAGCTACTGACATTCACCCACCCAGAAACTGTTGGCAGGGAAGAAAGAAGAGGAGGAACATTCTGTTTCTATGATTACAAATTACAGAACGACTGTGGAATACCACACCTGGAATCTGGGTTTGGTTGCTTACCCGGCTCCTGACAGACAGGGAAACCACACTGTAGCACCCAGGAGAAGCCCAGTGATCATTGGCTGAGCCGCAGAGTTGAGGTGTGGTCATTACTCATGCCCTGCACCTGCCTCAGGAAGTGCCTCCACAGCGTGAAAATCTAGGTTGCCCTCCTATCTAATTTCAAAACCCAAATCCTCCATTCACAAACCAAGGCTTTTCATTCACGTAAACAGCTGCACCAACACTGACAACAGTAGAGACACACTGGGTGAGCAAAATTAGCTGGAGCTTCTATCTTTACTCCACTTCAAAAAAGAAAATCCTTTATGGGCTTGAGCTTGTGCAGATGCCATGCGACTCTTCACCATCCACGTTGTTAGGTTCTCAGGCAAGAGAATGGCCTCCTCACATGCCAGCACAGGCTGGTCCCCTCACACCTGCTGGCAACGCCACATCTGAGGGGTGAGCCGCTCAGGGCCCCTGAAACCTCACCTCACTCTCTAACAGGTGGCCGCGAGGGTCCTCTCTGCCACGTGGAGAAGGGCAGTTCCCCTTTTCCCATGCTGGGAAGCTCATCTCCACAGGAAGAAAAGGCAGGCTGCGATGGCAACGTGGGAGGGAGTGATCGAAAGGGAAATGAAGTAAGGTGAAGAGGCTAAATTCAACAGTTTGGGTCCTTGGTGCGTGAGAGGACTTAGGGAAAGGGGAAGCAAATGTATGTCAGAGAAAAACAACGCTGTTAGGGAGCTCAGGGACATTTAAAAAAAACCTGTTGGTAGCGGTAGGATGTTAGTCTCGGGTACGTACTATCAGTAAAAGGCAGCGTGAACTACCTAGCTGAAAGCTGCCATCCATGATTCATTTTATTCATTTTGAACAGAGGTCAAAGATTAAAGGAACTTAAGTCAAAAGCTGAACAGCTCAATGGAAGGCATTCAGTCTGAGGAGAAGTAGGCTCCTCAGGTGTGGTGCCTTAGAAACAGCCCTTGAATAGCTCTCTCAACTTGAGTGCCAGTGAACTGAAGCAACAAGTTAGCTGCCCCATACACCCAACATACAATGGTGGGACAGGTGTAGGGTAACCAATAGACACACTCCAGTTCAACGTGTGCAGAAATGAAAGGTCACTGACCCACAGAAATTCTGAAGTCCTGCAAAGCATAGGTTGGCAGGTCCTTCATTAGGATTCAAGGCCAGGGAACACCTCCTTCATGGTTTTCTGCTTCACTCTCCGGACACTTGGCTCCGCCTTAAAAATTATCTTTCCATTTCCTTGGAAAGTAGCTTGTGTTTGCAGATGTGTACCTTTCTCAGTCTGCTTCCTGGCTGAAGAAGTTTGGAGGACTAAAGGTCTTTTTATTTTGTAATCCTCTTTCCCTTTCAGTCGAAGTTTACGAAGTTTCTGCAGATATGATTCCCTCAAAGTTTCTGCAAATACAATTCCCTCAAAAATACCATATGTCTTCTGTGAATCTTATTGGACTTCACTCCCTTAGACAAAAGCCACAACCACAAATTCCTTCAAGACAAGCCCTTCTCTTCATCTGCTGAGATGACTGCGACACCACACTTAAGCTTCTTAGAAGCCCTATTGCTAGACCAGACAGATTTCTAAGACACCACTTTGTATCTTTCTAAGATCTTAAGCGATTGTACAACCACACCCCCAGCTTCATCTTTAGACCATCTTGTTTTCCTGCAAGCGCTCTGAATTTGATCTCTGCCAAAAACCCATTTCTCAATTCTCCTGATTTTTTCCAGAAAAAAAATTAATCATTTATTAACATAAAGAGACTGATAATTCCCAAAACCAGCAATTCCTGTGACCCCTTGTGTTTACTACTCTACCTGTCACTTCACCTTTCACATTTTACTATAATCATCAAGAGGAAGGCAGGAAGCACATTAACACTCCACCAGGAAATCATTTCAGCTACAGCATCTAGTTAATTAGGTACAATTTATAGGTATAAGGGAGTGACTATCACATGAGAATCACTGGGACCACTTTAGAAGCTGGCTACAATACTTGTACAACAAAGAACAGAGCCTGAACCAAGATGGCGGAGTAGAAGGACGTGCTCTCACTCCCTCGTGCGAGAACACCAGAATCACAATTAACTGCTGATCAATCAAGGACAGGAAGACACTGGAACTCACCAAAAAAGATACCCTACATCCAAAGACAAAGGAGAAGCCACAATGAGATGGTAGGAGGGGCGCGATCACAGTAAAATCAAATCCCATTTAACTGCTGGGTGGGTGACTCACAGACTGGAGAACACTTATACCACAGAAGTCCACCCACTGGAGTGAAGGTTCTGAGCCCCAGGTCAGGCCTCTGAACCTGGGGGTCCAGCACAGGAGGAGGAATTCCTAGAGAATCAGACCTTGAAGGCTAGCGGGATTTGATTGCAGGACTCTGACAGGACTGCGGGAAACAGAAACTCCACTCTTGGAGGGCACACACAAAGTAGTGTGTGCATTGGGACCCAGGGGAAGCAGCAGTGAACCCAGGGAAGACTGAACCAGATCTACCTGCTGGTGTTGGAGGGTCTCCTGCAGAGGCAGGGGGTGGCTGTGGCTCACCGTGGGGAGGGGGACACTGGTGGCAGAAGTTCTGGAAGGTACTCATTGGCCTGAGCCCTCCCAGAGCCTGCCATGGGTCCCACCAAAAAGCCTGCAGGCTCCAGTGTTGGGTCACCTCACGTCAAACAGGGAGGGAACCCAGACCCACCCATCAGCAGTCAAGAGGATTAAAGTTTTACTGAGCTCTGCCCACTAGAGCAACAGCTGGCTCTACCCACCACCAGTCCCTCTAATCAGGAAACTTGCACAAGCCTCTTACATAGCCTCATCCACCAGAGGGCAGACAGCAGAAGCAAGAAGAACTACAATCCTGCAGCCTGTGGAACAAAAACCACATTCACAGAAAGATAGACAAGATGCAAAGGCAGAGGGCTATGTACCAGATGAAGGAACAAGAAAAAACCCCAGAAAAACAACTAAATTAAGTGGAGATAGGCAACCTTCCAGAATAAGAATTCAGAATAATGATAGTGAAGATGATCCAGGACCTTGGAAAAAGAATGAAGGCAAAGATCGAGAAGATGCAAGAAATGTTTAAGAAAGACCTAGAAGAAATAAAGAACAAACAGAGATGAACAATACAATAACTGAAATGAAAACTACACTAGAAGGAATCAATAGGAGAATAACTGAGGCAGAAGAACAGATAAGTGACCTGGAAGACAGAATGGTGGAACTCACTGCTGCTGAACAAAATAAAGAAAAAAGAACGAGAAGAAATGAAGACAGCCTAAGAGACCTCTGGGACAACATTAAACACAACAACATTTGCATTATAGGGGTCCCAGAAGGAGAAGAGAGCGAGAAAGGACCTGCCAAAATATCTGAAGACATTATAGTCAAAAACTTCCCTAACATGGGAAAGGAAATAGCCACCCAAGTCCAGGAAGCACAGAGAGCCCCATACAGGATAAACCCAAGGAGAAACACGCCAAGACACATAATAATCAAATTGGCAAAAATTAAAGACAAAGAAAAATTATTGAAAGCAGCAAGGGAAAAACGAAAAATAACATACAAGGGAACTCCCATAAGGTTAACAGCTGATTTCTCAGCAGAAACTCTACACGCCAGAAGGGAGTGGCATGATATACTTAAAGCGATGAAAAGGAAGATCTTAAAACCAAGATTACTCTACCCGGCAAGGATCTCATTCAGATGCGATGGAGAAATCAAAAGCTTTACAGACAAGCAAAAGCTAAGAGAATTCAGCACCACCAAACCAGCTCTACAACAAATGCTAAAGGAATTCTAAGTCGGAAACACAAGAGAAAAAAAGGGCCCACAAAAACAAACCCAAAACAATTAACAAAATGGTCATAGGAACATACATATCGATAATTACCTTAAAAGTGAATGGATTAAATGCTCCAACCAAAAGGCACAGACTGGCTGAATGGATACAAAAACAAGACCCGTATATATGCTGTCTACAAGAGACCCACTTCAGACCTAGGGACACATATAGACTTAAAGTGAGAGGATGGAAAAAGATATTCCATGCAGATGGAAATCAAAAGAAAGCTGCAGTAGCAGTACTCACATCAGATAAAATAGACTTTAAAATAAAGAATGTTACAAGAGACAAGGACATTACATAATGATCAAGGGATCAATCCAAGAAGAAGATGTAACAATTATAAATATATATGCACCCAACATAGGAGCACCTCAATACATAAGGCAAGTGCTAACAGATATAAAAGGGGAAATGGATTGTAACAGAAAGATAATGGAGGACTTTAACACCTCACTTACACCAATGGACAGATCATCCAAAATGAAAATAAATAAGGAAACAGAAGCTTTAAATGTCACAATAGACCAGACAGATTTAACTGATATTTATAGAACATTCCATCCAAAAACAGCAGATGACACTTTCTTCTCAAGTGTGCCCAGAATATTCTCCAGGTTAGATCACATTTTGGGTCACAAATCAAGCCTCAGTAAATTTAAGAAACTTGAAATCATATCAAGCATCTTTTCTGACCACAATGCTATGAGATTAGAAATCAATGACAGGGAAAAAAATGTAAAAAACAAAAACACATGGAGGCTAAACAATACATTACTAAATAACCAAGAGATCACTGAGGAAATCAAAAAATACCTAGAGACAAATGACAATGAAAACACGGCGACCCAAAACCTATGGGATGTAGCAAAAGCAGTTGTAAGAGGGAAGTTTATAGCTATACAAGTCTACCACAAGAAAGAAGAAAAATCTCAAATAAACGATCTAAACTTACACCTAAAGGAACTACAGAAAGAAGAACAAACAAAACCCAAAGTTAGCAGAAGGAAAGAAATCATAAAGATCAGAGCAGAAATAAACGAAACAGAAACAAAGAAAACAATAGCAAAGATCAATAAAACTAAGAGCTGGTTCTTTGAGAAGATAAACGAAATTGATAAACCATTAGCCAGTCTCATCAAGAAAAAGAGGGAGAGGACTCAAATCAATAAAATTAGAAATGAAAAAGGAGGAGTTACAACAGACACCACAGAAATACAAAGCATCCTAAGGGACTACTACAAACAACTCTATGCCAATAAAATGGACAACCTGGAAGAAATGGACAAATTCTTAGAAAGGTATAACCTTCCAAGACTGAACCAGGAAGAAATAGAGAGTATGAACAGACCAATCACAAGTAATGAAATTGAAACTGTGATTAAAAATCTTCCAACAGGGTTTCCCTGGTGGCTCAGTGGTTGGGAGTCCGCCTACCGATGCAGGGGACATGGGTTCGTGCCCTGGTCCGGGAGGATCCCGCGTGCCACGGAGCGGCTGGGCCCGTGGGCCATGGTCACTGAGCCTGCGCGTCCGGAGCCTGTGCTCCGCTGCGGGAGAGGCGACAGCAGTGAGAGGTCCGCGTACCGCAAAAAAATAAAAATTAAAAAAATAAAATCTTCCAACAAACAAAAGTCCAGGACTAGATGTCTGCACAGGTGAATTCTATCAAACATTCAGAGAATACCTAACACCCATCCTTCTCAAACTCTTCCAAAAAATTGCAGAGGAAGGAACATTCCCAAACTCATTCTATGAGGCCACCATCACCCTGATACCAAAACCAGACAAAGATACTACCAAAAAGGAAAATTACAGACCAATATCACTGATGAATATAGATGCAAAAATCCTGAATAAAATACTAGCAAACAGAATCCAACAACACATTAAAAGGATCATACATCATGATCAAGTGGGATTTAACCCAGGCATGCAAGGATTCTTCAATATATGCAAACCAATCAATGTGATACACCATATTAACAAACTGAAGAAGAAAATCCATATGATCATCTCAATAGATGCAGAAAAAGCTTTTGACAAAATTCAACACCCATTTATGATAAAAACTCTCCAGAAAGTGGGCATAGAGGGAACCTACCTCAACATAATAAAGGCCATATATGACAAAACCACAGCAAACATCATTTTTAATGGTGAAAAACTGAAAGCATTTCCTCTAAGATTAGGAACAAGACAAGGATGTCCATTCCTGCCACTATTATTCAACATAGTTTTGGAAGTCCTAGCCACAGCAATCAGAGAAGAAAAGAATTAAAAGGAATACAAATTGGAAAAGAAGAAGTAAAACTGTCACTGTTTGCAGATGACATGATACTATACATAGCGAATCCTAAAGATGCCACCTGAAAACTACTAGAGATAATCAATGAATTTGGTAAAGTTGCAGGATACAAAATTAACGCACAGAAATCTCTAGCATTCTTATAAACTAATGATGAAAAATCTGAAAGAAAAATTAAGGAAACACTCCCATTTACCATTGCAAAAAGAATAAAATACCTAGGTATAAATTTACCTAGGGAGACAAAAGACCTGTATGCAGAAAACTATAAGACTGATGAAAGAAATTAAAGGTGGTACCAACAGATGGAGAGATAAACCATGTTCTTGGATTGGAAGAATCAATATTGTGAAAATGACTATACTACCCAAAACAATCTACAGATTCAATGCAATCCCTATCAAATTACCAATGGCATTTTTTACAGAACTAGAACAAAAAAATCTTAGAATTTGTATGGCGACACGAAAGACCCCAAATAGCCAAAGAAGTCTTGAGGGAAAAAAGTGGAGCTGGAGCAATCAGACTCGCTGACTTCAGACTATATTACAAAGCTACAGTAATCAAGACAATATGGTACTGGCACTAAAACAGAAATATGGATCAACGGAACAGGACAGAAAGCCAAGAGATAAACCCATGCACCTATGGTCAGCTAATCTATGACAAAGGAGGCAAGGATATACAATGGAGAAAAGACAGTCTCTTCAATAAGTGGTGCTGGGAAAACTGGACAGCTACATGTAAAAGAATGAATTTAGAACACTCCCTAACACCATACACAAAAATAAATTCAAAATGGATTAGCGACCAAAATGTAAGGTAAGACCGGACACTATAAAACTCTTAGAGTCAAACATAGGAAGAACACTCTTTGACATAAATCACAGCAAGATATTTTTTGATCCACCTCCTAGAGTAATGGAAATAAAAACAAAAATAAACAAATGGGACCTAAATGAAACCTCAAAGCTTTTGCACAGCAAAGGAAACCATAAACAAGACGAAAAGACAACCCTCAGAATGGGAGAAAATATTTGCTAACGAATCAACGGACAAAGGATTACTGTCCAAAATGTATAAACAGCTCATGCAGCTCAATATTAAAACAACAAACAACCCAATCCAAAAATGGGCAGAAGACCTAAATAGACATTTCTCCAAAGAAGACATACAGATGGCCAAGAAGCACGTGAAAAGCTGCTCAACATCGCTAATTATTAGAGAAATGCAAATCAAATCTACAATGAGGTATCACCTCACACCAATTAGAATGGGCATCATCAGAAAATCTACAAATAACAAATGCTGGAGAGGGTGCGGAGAAAAGGGAACCCTCTTGCACTGTTGGTGGGAATGTAAATTGATACAGCTACTATGGAGAATAGTATAGAGGTTCTTAGAAAACTAAAAATAGAATTACCATGTGATCCAGCAATCCCACTACTGGGCATATACCCAGAGAAAACCATAATTCAAAAAGGCACATGCACCCCAATGCTCATTGCAGCACTATTTACAAGAGCCAGGTCATGGGAGCAACCTAAATGCCCATTGACAGACGAATGGATAAAGAAGGTGTGGTACATATATACAATGGAATATTAGTCATACAAAGGAACGAAACTGGGTCATTTGTAGAGACGTGGATGGACCTAGAGACTGTCATACAGAGTGAAGTAAGTCAGAAAGAGAAAAAAAATATCATATATTAACGCATATATGTGGAACCTAGAAAAATGGTACAGATGAACTGGTTTGCAGGGCAGAAATTGAGACACAGATGGAAAGAAACAAACATATGGACACCAAGGGGGGAAAGCAGCAGGGGGTGGTGGTGGTGGTGTGATGAATTGGGATATCGGGATTGACACGTATGTATACAATGATGTGTTATTGCATTACTGTCAACACACTATTTTCTCTTACATGCTGAATCATTTTGTTACACAAAGTCTAAATCCTCATTAAAGTGTATACTCCACCTCCCTAGGCTCTCACCTGCCCAATGCCACTTTCATTCTTACTTAGAGGACCTTTTCTTATTTAAGTATCTTTTTTTTTTTTTTTTTTTTGCGGTATGTGGGCCTCTCACTGTTGTGGCCTCTCCCGTTGCGGAGCACAGGCTCCGGACGCGCAGGCTCAGCGGCCATGGCTCACGGGCCCAGCTGCTCCACGGCACGCGGTATCCTCCCGGACCGGGGCACGAACCCGTGTCCCCTGCATCGGCAGGTGGACTCTCAACCACTGCGCCACCAGGGAAGCCCCTTTAAGTATCATTAATGATAAAATTTCAAGTGTGATGACTTCCAACATGTAGAGGGAATACTTTGAATCATGAAACCTTAATGCCACAACAGATGGGGAACTGTCTGCTCATAAGATCAAACCAGTTAGACCCACCTCTGCAGAAATTTCCTGAGTGTACAGGGTCAAGAGCTGTCATACACAAAAATGGGTTCTTTAAATAAAGACAAGACTAATAAAGAGATTTATTACAGAATTCCTGAAAAAGATGAAAATCCTAACTAATTCTAAAGAACAGTGAAGCTGTGCTCAGGCCTGTTACCTGAGGGCCATACCAGCAACATCTTAAACCAAAGCTCCCAGAATGGCATCACTTGGCAGTGTTTCCCATCAATGAACCAAGCGATCTTCCCATGCTCAGTCTGACCTTTTTTCCCAGTACAGCTCTATGCCTACTTTAAGCAAGATTCTTCTATTTTCAAAAGAGCCTGTTATCCAATTCCTCTGAACATGAGGACAGGATGGTGCCAGTAAATTTATCCTAAGGCCAAGAGGCTTGGTGACCTCAACTCCTTTTCTATTAATGACATGGCCCCTATTTCCTCTGCCTCGGGAATTGACAGTGCCAGAAAGTTAGCAGGTACGTGCCAGCAAGCAAGAGGGTGTAAGCACTGCTGGAGGCAGAGAAACTAAGTCCATGCTTTAGAGTGACAGTCTCCTGTCAGCCACATCAGAATGACCAAAGGGGCACGCAGTACTGGGCTCAGGCGATGCTGATGGGGATCAAACTGGAGAACAGCTGACCTAGCCTCTTGCTACTCAACATGTGGTCCACACACCATCAGCACTGGCATCACCTGGGAACTGTCAGAAATGCAGAAGCTGCAGCTCCACCCCAGACCTACTGAATCGCAGTGCGCATCCTAAGATACTCCTGCAGGTGATTAGAGTCTTTGTAGACAAGTTCTCTGACAAATAACAAAATAAGGACACTCTTTCCAAATACGAACGAAAGCAGTTTCTCGTTAGCGTAAACACGAAACACCTAGGTATTGTAGAGCTCACATTAGACCATGACCAAAAGTGAACTGAATTCCATTCTTATGATACACTAATTGTGGTCATTCAAAATTATTTTAAAGCAACTCCCAAGCAACAATGACAATATATCCAAATTTGCCTTTTAAGTATACCATTTCCATTAAGAAAGCAGTTTAGTCACAATTTTGATCAATAGCCCTAGCTCTTTTTAATTGTTTTGGAAAATTCATCCTCTATTTTACGGCTTAGTTAATAAATGTAAGCTGTGAAGTAGCAAACCTACAATCTATGATTCTAATATGTAGGTAAACACACAAGAGATTCGACTTCCATCCTTATTTGTGAAGAAAATAAGCAGCTAGTCTTTAAGTTGTCCTTGGGTCCTTATTTCTCTACAAAGAAAAAGGCTCCATCACTTGCCGGTAAGAAAGGAATTGAGGACAAAGAGATCAGTAAAGTTTTGTCACATTTGAAAACAGGACCGAACCAGAAATGCTTAAAAGGAATCGCCAGGTGACACAGAGGGCCCGGGGCTTATACGTGATAACTGTGCCAGCAGCTTGGTGGTTTGATTTTGCCCCAGCACTGTCTGGCGGGACAAGAGCAAAACCAGACCAAGAGAGAGAGACTGAGAGCTGGCAGGTCAGGGCAGCAGCAGGTCAGAGGGATGGAGGGCTGAGCGCTCCCGTAAAAGGCTAGTTATTCTCTACACCTGCGTCCTTCTTCCTGTCCTGGCCCTAGGTTCTTCAGAACTTTTTTTTTTTTTTTCTCTTTCTGACTTACTTCACTCTGTATGACAGACTCTAGGTCCATCCACCTCACTCCGGGACGAAGTGAGAGAGTGGCATGGACATATATACACTACCAAATGTAAAATTGATAGCTAGTGGGAAGCAGCTGCATAGCACAGGGAGATCAGCTCGGTGCTTTGTGACCGCCTGGAGGGGTGGGATAGGGAGGGTGGGAGGGAGATGCAAGAGGGAGGCGATATGGGGATATATGTATATGTAGAGTTGATTCACTTAGTGATACAGCAGAAACTAACACAACATTGTAAAGCAATTATACTCCAATAAAGATGTTAAAAACAACAACAACAAAAAAGGCTAGCTATTGAAATGCTTAATCAACTCGGGTTACAATTAACTATACAGGAGCCATAACAGCCTTTGTCAAACTGCAGCATGAAGCAAGGTACGGTCTTACATATTATTTCTATTAAACTTTACATCAAAAAGGAAGTAATTCTAAAACTTACCTACTCTGTTAAAAAAAGAAAAAAAAGGTGCCAACATAGATTCTTAAGAAGTTCTGTCAGAGAACAGATTGGTTGGTTGCCAGAGGTGGGGGGACGGGACAAAATGGGAAGAAAAGAAAACAAAGTTCTGTCCTCAAATTATCCGTGTTGTATATTCCAAAGTGAAACAAGTAATTGCTTAGATCAACGTGTCATAATGATGCTAAAATACATGTTTTATGAATCAATAAAGCATGTTTAATGAAGGAAAACTACACAGTAAAACTTTGGAGATGGTTGGGAATTCGTGTTCCTTCAGTGCCCCCGCCCCACCCCCTTCAGAGACTTTTACAGGTGATATGTCTGGATCATAAGCCCTTTTCTAAGTCTTTCCAACCCCAAGGACTCCTTGCTTTATGAGGCTGACTCACTTTTAGTCATTTCTATGTCAAAAAAGTCCAAAGACTTCTCACTGTAATTATAAAACATTGATCCTAACCCTGCCTACTTAATGCAAAATGAATCTCATCTTTCTCCCACAGGAAAGCCCCTGAGCTTTCCTACTTCGTACACTCCATGTGTTCCCCCCACCTCACAGTTTCTCCTGGTTTCCTCAACATCTCTGGTCCCTCATGTGACATTTTTCCATTCTCTTATTATCCCAACTGGCTCTCCATAGAATAGCTAATTTTCCCAATAATCTCAACTTCCCATGAAAAGAAGCTTACAAAGTCTAACTGTTCCCATTTTACACACGGTGAAACTGAGGCCTAAGAGGTATGTGGCTTGCCTAAGGTCACCCAGTAAGTAGTGAAGCTAGGATTCAAACCAAACAGTTCAACTCAAGTGCGTGCTCTTAACCACTGTATTAATTTCCCATTGCTGCTGTAACAAATTACAGTTTAGTGGCTTAACACAGGTAAGTTTATGATTTTACAGTTCTGGAGGTTAGAAGTTCAAAATCAGTCTCGCTGGGCTAAAATCAAGGTGTCGGCAGGGCTGCATTCCTTCTGGAGGCTCTGGAAGAAAATCGATTTTCTTTTCCTTCCTGAGGCTTCTTTCGCTCCATCTTCAAAACCAGCAGCGTCGGGCTGAGTCTGTGTTCCACTACCATCTATCTGGTTCTCGCTCCCTCTTCCACTTATCAGGACCCTTGTGGTTATATTGGGCCCCCCTGGCTAATCCAGGCTCCTCTCCTCCAACCCGAATTCCACCTGCAACCTAAGCCCCCCTTGCCTTGCAACATATCCACAGGTTCAATGGGCTAGAGTGTGAACATCTTTGGGAGATGTTCTGCCTACAGCTATCAAGCCTCCTTAAAAACAGGTTCCTGGGGCTTCCCTGGTGGCGCAGTGGTTGAGAGTCCGCCTGCCGATGCAGGGGACACGGCTTCGTGTCCCGGTCCGGGAAGATCCCACATGCCGCGGAGCGGCTAGGCCCGTGAGCCATGGCTGCTGAGCCTGCGCATCCGGAGCCTGTGCTCCGCAACGGGAGAGGCCACAACAGTGAGAAGCCTGCGTACTGCAAAAACAAACAAACAAAAAAAAGACAGGTTCCTGTGTGCTATTGCTTTCTCAGAGTGAAGCATCTGTAACTCAAGACAGGACTCCCAAGTGTGGTTAATTATCACAAAAAACCATCACTGTAAAGGTAATTAATAATGGTCATCTTGTAAAATGAGGATAATGGGGTGATCGTGAGGATGAAGTGAGGAAATAGATACGTGATTGGCACAGTTTCTAGCATATAGTAAGTGATCAGTAAATGGAGAGAATTTACCCAACTTCTCTTGTTGAAGACCACAGGTACTTTGTATTGTGGCATCTATATTATACTGTCATCTGAGCTCACATACAGTGGCGTAGTCACCTCCTATGAATTGACATCACAGTTCATAGGAAGAAGACCTGTTAGTTTTAACAGACCAGGAAGCTAGTCAAATTTAGAATAAAAATAAGGTGGATATAAAGAATCTGAATTGAATGTCATGTGATGCTATTAGTGAGGTATCACAGAAAAAGGCATAAAATGTATGATTCCATTTGTAGCTAATATAAAATCACAGAATTCATGTGATTGATTTTTTTCAGTAGAATACAGTAGAAATATATTCCTGATGAATATCCTTTTGGAGACTGAGGCCCATTCGGATCGTTTTTAGTTTCAGTTTTTGATATTCAGTACATGAGCTATGCGTTATTGCTCCAACATCTATAAACTAGACTAAGTAAATTTCCCATGTTTTCATCCCACTTTTTTTTTTTTTTTAAATAAAAATAGGGCAAGTACAAGCCCTAAGGCAAACTGCCAGAAACCTCTCTCCAAGTTTACATGGATTTACATTCAGGTCCTTAAAACGGAGCATTTTTTCTCAATTATTTAAGATTTCGCCTACAGACATTATTCTGGTCCGCTTTTCCATCTCAACAATACCAAGGCTACAACAACAGATACATTACAGGAATTAAGACAGACGCCTAAAAGGCCAAGGATGGTCATATGAATAAATCAAATACAAATGAATAAAACGGGCATAATGTCAAAGAGATGGCAAAAGAGAACAAAGAAACCAGAGGCTCCCATCCTGTCTATGGGACACCCCATATAATGGTTGCCTTGGGGGAATACAGGCCTGCTGTTACCAGATTCATTGCAAAGCTAGAGATGAAGATTTTATCTAAAATATGAGGGTATGCAAACGTTGATTTAAATTTTGAAGACAAGCAAAACCTGTGTGAGTCAAGCAAAGTCCATTGTGGGCCATTTCATAACCTCTAGTAGGTCTCCTGGACTCTCCATGGGACCAGCCCAGTGATCTGTTGCTTTAGAGCATTTGTTTGTGGTGGACAAGGCTGGCTTCTAGTGATTATTTTCCTTCTTGTTAAATAATCACAAACCATCCCTTTAATCATCTTTTCCATGATGTTGTTAGGGAATAACATCTAAAATCAACATTGACCACTTTTTTGGACATTTGCAAATCTGCCACCTTATGCAAATCACCTCATCCTCCACAGGGTCTCTTGATTCTCCCCTCCCCTCCACCAGCCCTCTGCTCCATATGTATTATGTCAATAAGCTACTAATACAAAAACCCTGGCTTCTCTATCAACCCATAAGTAAATCCTACACACTTTTTCCATCAAAACATTTGGAAACTCTGACCGCTTCTCACCATTCCCAATATTGCCACCACACTCTCTTGCCTGAACTACTGTCTTAGTCAAAAACAGGACCAACAGGATACATATATAAAAGAGATTTATGATAAGGAATTGACTCATACAATTATGGAGGCTAAGTCCACAGTTATGGAGGCTAAGTCCCACAATCTGCCCAGTTATAAGCTGGACACCCAGGAGAGCTGATGGCATAGTTCCAGTTCGTGGGCAGAGCCTGAGAACCAGGAGAGTCAGTGGGATGGTATAAGTACAAGTTCAAAAGCTAGCAGCCTTGAAACTCAAGAAGAGCCAATGTTTCAGTTCTGGTCTGTCTGAAGGCAGGAAAAGACCAATGTCCTAGGTCATGCACTGAGGCAGGAGTAGCTTCCTCTTACTCACAGGAGGGTTGAACTATTTGTTCTAGGCAGGCCTTCAACTGATTAGATGAGGCCCACTCTCAATTGAAAGGGCAATCTGCTTTACTCAGTCTACCAATTCAAATGTTAATCACATCCAAAACACCCTCACAGACACACCTAGGATAATATAATAATGTCTGACCAAATATCTGGATACCCCATAGCACAGTCAGGTTGACACATAAAATGAATCATCACAATTACTGAAGCTGTTCCTTAACTGACTTTTCTGCTTCTCAATTTCCTTCAGTCTTCTCTTCAAACACCAATCTATGATCTTTTTTTATTTTTAAGTTTTATTGAGACATTAATTCACATACTATACAATTCATCCAAAGGGCACAATTCAATGGGTTTCAGTGTATTCACAAATACGTGCATCCTTTATCACAGACAACCAATAATTTCTAACAACAAATTAAATTACTCTCAAAAGTCCCCAACGGCTTCTCATCCCCAGTGGCTTAGGGTAAAATGCGGTCTACTCACCAAAGCCCACAAAGCCCTATACAACCTTGCTGGCCTACCTCTTTGCTTCACTCAGTTCCAGACGCAGAGTCCTCCTCAATGGTCCAGTTTGATCCTGCCTTGACCCCGCCCCTCTTTTCCTTCTCTACGGAAAACTCCCACCCATCCTCATATCTTCCCACTCCCTCCCTTCATTCAGGCCCCTGATCAAACGCCAGCCCCTGAAATAAGATGCTCCTGAGCCCCTTCTCCGTAATACTTCTCGTGCATGCACTCAGTCATTCTCTACCCATTCACTTTATTTTTTCAGTATAATTAAGGTAATTGGCAAGGTATTATAGATTCTTCATGGTAATCATTGGCACCTGACAGGTTATTATCGACTTACTGCCTATGTTCCATTAGGGAGCAACATTCTCTGCCTTACTTGTGGTTGTGTCCCAAGTTCTTAGAACAGTACCTGGCACAGAGTAGGTGTTCAGTATTTTTAGGAGAGGAGGGATAGTCATGGGCCTAAACCCCATCAAGTAACCAATGCCCTGACACCAGTCTTACACCTGGGTTCTGTTTCATATTAACGTCATCTGCTCTTCCATTTCCAATTTCTACATTAAAATGATGCCTAAAGAGAGACTGTTCAAAGTGTCTTTGTATCTGAATAAAACTGTCAGGTATGACATAATCTTACTCTGAATCAATTTTTTTTTTTTTTTTTGCGGTATGCGGGCCTCTCACTGTTGTGGCCTCTCCCGCCGGGGAGCACAGGCTCCGGACGCGCAGGCCCAGCGGCCATGGCCCAAGGGCCCAGCCGCTCCGCGGCACGCAGGATCCTCCCGGACCGGGGCACGAATCCACGCCCCCTGCATCGGCAGGCGGACTCTCAACCACTGCGCCACCAGGGAAACCCCTGAATCAATTTTTTTTTTAACTCTAAAAGTTAACCATAGTGTTGCTTTAGGAATTCTAATTCATTAATTTTTTGTTGTTTTTATTTTTTGGGGTTTTTGTTGTTGTTTTTTTTTTGTTTTTTTTTTTTGCGGTACGCAGGCCTCTCACTGTTGTGGCCTCTCCCATTGCACAGCACAGGCTCCGGACGCGCAGGCTCAGCGGCCATGGCTCACGGGCCTAGCCGCTCCGCGGCATGTGGGATCTTCCCAGACTGGGGCACGAACCCGTGTCCCCTGCATCCGCAGGCAGACTCTCAACCACTGTGCCACCAGGGAAGCCCTCATTAATGTATTGAAAAAAGTTGCCCTCAAGGCTGAAAGTTGGCACATAAATGTTCATCTTAGATTTAAAAACGAGTAAGTTTTGAAACCATAGGGAAGTGTTCCTAAACTTGTGCCAATGCCATGACTAAGAGATTATGGCTAGAAATAAAACCGGAGTTTCCTGATTTACAGTGCTGCATCATTATAAGGGCATTGTAACCAATTTCAACATTGATGCTAAGTTTCTACTCTTGGTGATACTTAATTTCAGTTGAGAGTTGGAGAAAAATAGGGTGACAAGAAAACTTGAGGAGATCTCCTAAAAATACTTTATATAGATAACTCAGTCATCAGTGACTTATTTATATGCCATTTACATGGAGGTATTAAGGCATTTGGATATTTAATATCTAATATTGGTCACCTTGAAGACATCCAATGCACATCAGTCTGTTTCCTCAGACTTGATTACTGGATAACCCCAAACCATTTCAAAGTACAGATGGTGATCCACAGAAATTCCAATAAAAGATACATTAGAAAAAAGTTATTTACATTAAAATACAACCATGGAAAATGTCATGCACAGATGCACAAAGTGATCTTTTTTTTTAGTACTGGCTAACTTTTATGCTATGATTTCTTACACCAGTGCAATAGTACACTAAAAATGTTAACATCATAGTACTCTTCTATGTCTTTATTAAGAAGTAAGAAAAAGTACTCCATATTTGTGTTATTGGTGTTTTGTTTTCAAAGAAAATAATGAGATTGGCATGCTAGTAAAGTAAGAATAGTTTAAATGTTAGTGTTACACAGCTTGGAACAGTGGTTCACCTTCCCTTTGTAATGAAAACATTTCTTTAATAGAGTTTTAATCACGAGACCAAGACGGAGCAGTTTTAATCAAGTGTATTGATATAGTTTAACCTTCACTGTCTCATTAGGAAATGAAAGAAAAGAAAAAAATCTTTTAACTCAAAACTCCAAGGTCTGACCCAACATATATGAAATTATTCCAATACAGTAAGAGGTGAGAAATGGTAATTTATAGAAACATTTCGCCTTTGTTATTTATCAACCGTGAGGAAATCAAGAACATGAAAACTAAGAGTTGAGGCAAGAGTAGGGTTATGGGAGGGGACCTCCATGTTGACTCCCATCCATCTAAAGATGGGGGACAGGGCAGTCAGAATCAGCTCAGTACGAAAATCCTGCTCTTATTGGCTAAATAATCGAATTGGCAAGGATGAGTGAATCAAAAAGAATTTGCTTGGTGGAAGCCTCTCCCAAATTTACTAGGTGGAAGATCTCCTTCAACAAATCTACGAAGTCAGCAATAAAATTAA